>NC_045975.1:2031299-2076299 GCF_010909765.2 Amblyraja radiata | reverse complement strand
AACCTACTTGAACCCCTCCAATCTGGCTTTCGCCCCCTCCATAGCACAGAAACTGCTCTCCTCAAAGTCCTCAACGACCTCCTCACCTCTGCTGACACTGGTTCCCTCAACATCCTCATCCTCCTCGACCTGAGCGCAGCCTTCGATACAGTGAACCATAACATCCTGCTCACCAGACTCAAAGACCTCGGCATTGAAGGCTCTGCACTCAGCTGGCTCCGTTCCTACCTTTCCAACAGATCCCACTTCATCTCTCTCCACAACCACACCTCTGCTACAGCCACAGTCACTCAAGGCGTTCCCCAAGGCTCCGTACTCGGCCCCCTCCTCTTCATCATCTACATCCTCCCCCTTGGTCAGATACTCCGCCACTTCAACCTGGACTTCCACTGTTACGCCGATGACACCCAGATTTACCTTGGCACCAAATCCCCCCACAACCCCCCCCCTCTCCCATATCAACTCCTGTTTGTCAGCTATAAAAACCTGGATGCAACATAACTTCCTCAAACTCAACAGCGATAAGAGAATTCCTCCTCATAGGCTCCAAAGCCACACTCAGCAAAATCAATAACCCCACTCTCACCATCGACGGCACCACTGTCTCCCCATCTCCCCAGGCCCGCAACCTTGGCGTGATCTTTGATTCCACCCTCTCCCTTGAGCCTCACATCCGCCATGTTATTAAAACTTCCTTCTTTCATCTCCGCAACATCGCCAAACTCAGACCCTCTCTCACACCTCCCGCTGCTGAAAGACTCATCCATGCCTTCATCTCCTCCCGACTGGACTATTGCAACTCACTTCTCCTTGGCATCAGCTCCACCTACATCAACCGACTCCAACTGGTCCAGAACGCAGCCGCCCGACTCGTCACCCACACCAAATCCTGGCATCACATCACTCCAGTCCTCAAACAACTTCACTGGCTTCCCATCTCCCACCGGATCACCTACAAAATCCTGGTCCTCACCTACAAAGCCCTCCACCATCTGGCCCCCCCATAGCTCACTGACCTCCTCTCCCCCTACCAACCCTCACGGTCCCTCAGATCCACATCTGCCAGTCTCCTCTCCATCCATAAGTCCAACCTCCGCAGTTTTGGGGACAGAGCCTTCTCCAGGGCAGCTCCCAGGCTCTGGAACTCCCTACCCCAACTGATCCGCAATTCCGTGTCCCTCACCATCTTCCAGTCCCGCCTCAAGACCCATCTCTTCACCTCTGCCTATCCTTAGCCCATCTGTGCATGAATTCCCTCATATTGTGTTTTGAATTGAATTCTGTCTTTAATTTGTGTACTAGTCATGTCTCTACTATTTATTTCATTCCCCTTACATGTTTTTTCCTCTACCTGCTAAATTTTTGTAAGGTGTCCTTGAGACTCTTGAAAGGCGCCCATAAATAAAATGTATTATTATTATTATTATTATTATTATTACAGCACCAAAGACACGGGTTCGATCCTGACTTCAGGTGCTGTCCGTACGGAGTTTTCACGCTCTCCCTGTGACCACATGGGTTTCTTCTGGCTCCCTCCCACACTCCTACACATGTAGATTAATCGACTTGTAAAATGCCCCTAGTGTGAAGGAGAGAACTGGTGTATGGGTGATTGATGGTCGCCACAGACTCAGTGGGCCAAAGGGCCTGTTTACGCACTGTATCTCTAAAGTTTAAATTGTGTGCTCTCCGGATTGGAGTAAAATATTTGGGAGGAAACTAACTCAGGTGTTTTGGACCTGATTTACTGATGATGCTTTGTTGGAAACATAGAAGCATAGGTGCAGGAGTAGACCATTCGGCCCTTCGAGCCAGCACCGCCATTCAATATGATCATGGCTGATCATCCACAATCAGTGCCCATTCCTACTTCCTCCCCATATCCCTTGAACAGGTTTTGAGACCAGAGAGACCAATTGGAGTCCAAACCCACTCACAGTTTTAGACATTTATCCAATTTAAAATGACATTGGATGAAAACATTTTTCATTCAGTTAGAAATCTTTCTTCGCAGCCAATGTGGAAAACGTATCAATTATAAATATGAGATACAATGGAAATTATAGTTTAATATAAAATGCTACGTTGATGAATGGCCCATTTTAGTGAATGATCTAAAGTAGGGAATTATTCATAAAATGCCGATCCACAATTAGATTATGTTTTGTGTGAATGCTCAATGATTTACATGTAAATCTCCACAATTTTTGCATAATGTGAAGATACAAATGTATGATAATAATGAAGAAGGAGTATTGTACTTAATGGGTGTGAGGGAGGCAGCTATTGTGTTCTGCATGTCGGGCATCAAATCAATTCATTCCTTCATATCATTCATAATTGTCCTGCAGGGAATGAACATGTAATATATATATTTCACATCTGAAGGAGTGGCAGCTGCAGAGGAAAACATTTCAGTTTAAAAGGAAGATTTTTCTACATTCGACCAAAGTAAACAGGGTTCTTTAGAGGAGTTGACAGTTGCTCCAGAAGGCAGTTCTGTATCGGTATTAGTATGCCACAGAACTGTTATATTGCTGCCTTGCTGTGTGAGGGTTTCTGCCTGGGGCCACATGTTGGATATTTGTCCTGCATCACAGATTGGATTTAGTGTGCACTCACTTTGACAGAAAATCAATCTGAGGCCATGTACACGTGTGTTGGGCTTGGTACGACGAGGGTCCCAAGGTGAATGGTGATGAGGGGGTCCATGGGGAATGGTGATGAGGGGGTCCGTGGGGAATGGTGATGAGGAAGTCCGTGGGGAATGGTGATGAGGGGGTCCATGGGGAATGGTGATGAGGGGGTCCCAAGGGGAATGGTGATGAGGGGGTCCATGGAGAATGGTGATGAGGGGGTCCATGGGGAATGGTGATGAGGGTGTCCGTGGGGAATGGTGATGAGGGGGTCCCAAGGGGAATGGTGATGAGGGGGTCCCAAGGGGAATGGTGATGAGGGGGTCCCAAGGGGAATGGTGATGAGGGGGTCCCAAGGGGAATGGTGATGAGGGGGTCCCAAGGGGAATGGTGATGAGGGGGTCCGTGGGGAATGGTGCGGGGGTCCATGGGGAATGGTGATGAGGGGGTCCGTGGGGAATGGTGATGAGGGGGTCCCAAGGGGAATGGTGATGAGGGGGTCCCAAGGGGAATGGTGATGAGGGGGTCCGTGGGGAATGGTGATCATGGGGTCCATGGGGAATGGTGATGAGGGGGTCCATGGGGAATGGTGATGCGGGGGTCCGTGGGGAATGGTGATGAGGGGGTCCGTGGGGAATGGTGATGAGGGGGTCCGTGGGGAATGGTGATGAGGGGGTCCGTGGGGAATGGTGATGAGGGGGTCCATGGGGAATGGTGATCATGGGGTCCATGGGGAATGGTGATCATGGGGTCCGTGGGGAATGGTGATGAGGGGGTCCGTGGGGAATGGTGATGAGGGGGTCCATGGGGAATGGTGATCATGGGGTCCATGGGGAATGGTGATCATGGGGTCCGTGGGGAATGGTGCGGGGTTCCGTGGGGAATGGTGATGAGGGGGTCCATGGGGAATGGTGCAGGGGAGTGGGCTTTATGCAATGAGGGTCCCGTGGTCCCAAAATGATGCCAAGACCAACTCTTATCTATGTACACGTGATCCGTATCCCTCCATTCCCTGCATATCCATGTCCCTATCAAAACACCACTATCGTATCTGCCTCCACAACACCTCTGTGTAAAACACTTGCCCCGCACATCCCCTTTAAACTTTACCCCTCTCACCTTAAAGCTGTGCCCTCTAATCCTGGCATAAATGTTCTGGCTGTCTGCTCTGTCCACGGCTCTCATAACGTTACATCATAATCCTTATCAAGTCCCCCCTCACCCTCTAGCCTCTGGGGAAAATAATCAAAGTCTATCCAGTCTCTCCCTGAAACCCAGGCACCGTCTGGCAAACCTCCTCGTCACCCTCTCCAAAGCCTCTATATCTACAGAGACTTTACATGTTCACTACTTGTCACATATACAGTGGCTTGCAAAAGTATTCATACCCCTTGAACTTTTCCACATTTTGTCACGTTACAACCACAAACGTAAATGTATTTTATTGGGATTTTATGTGATAGACCAACACAAAGTGGTGCATAATTGTGAAGTGGAAGGAAAATGATACATGGTTTTCAAATCTTTTTACAAATAAAAAACTGAAAAGTGTGGAGTGCAAAAGTATTCAGCCCCCTTTACTCTGATACCCCTAAATAAAATCCAGTGCAACCAATTGCCTTCAGAAGTCACCTAATCAGTAATCCACTTGTGTGTAATCTAATCTCAGTATAAATACAGCTGTTCTGTGAAGGCCTCAGAGGTTTGTTAGAGAACATTAGTGAACAAACAGCATCATGAAGCCCAAGGAACACACCAGACAGGTCAGGGATAAAGTTGTGGAGAAGTTTAAAGCAGGGTTAGGTTATAAAAAAATATCCCAAGCTTTGAACATCTCACGGAGCACTGTTCAATCCATCATCCGAAAATGGAAAGTGTATGGCACAACTGCAAACCTACCAAGACATGGCCGTCCACCTAAACTGACAGGCCGGGCAAGGAGAGCATTGATCAGAGAAGAGCCATGGTAACTCTGGAGGAGCTGCAGAGATCCACAGCTCAGGTGGGAGAATCTGCCACAGGACAACTATTAGTCGTGCACTCCACAAATCGGGCCTTTATGGAAGAGTGGCAAGAAGAAAGCCATTGTTGTAAAAAAGCCATAAGATGTCCCGTATGCAGTTTGCCACAAGGCATGTGGGGGACACAGCAAACATGTGGAGGAAGGTGCTCTGGTCAGATGAGACCAAATTTGAAGTTTTTGGCCTAAATGCCAAACGCTATGTGTGGCGGAAAACTAACACTGCACATCACCCTGAACACACCATCCCCACTGTGAAACATGGTGGTGGCAGCATCATGCTGTGGGGATGCTTTTCTTCAGCAGGGACAGGGAAGCTGGTCAGAGTTGATGGGAAGATGGATGGAGCCAAATACAGGGCAATCTTGGAAGAAAACCTGTTAGAGTCTGCAAAAGACTTGAGACTGGGGCGGAGGTTCACCTTCCAGCAGGACAACGACCCTAAACATACAGCCAGAGCTACAATGGAATGGTTTAGATCAAAGCATATTCAGGTGTTAGAATGGCCCAGTCAAAGTCCAGACCTAAATCCAATTGAGAATCTCTGGCAAGACTTGAAAATTGCTGTTCACAGACGCTCTCCATCCAATCTGACTGAGCTTGAGCTATTTTGCAAAGAAGAATGGGCAAAAATTTCAGTCTCTAGATGTGCAAAGCTGGTAGAGACATACCCCAAAAGACTTGCAGCTGTAATTGCAGCGAAAGTGATTCTACAAAGTATTGACTCAGGGGGGCTGAATACTTTTGCACGCCACACTTTTCAGCTTTTTATTTGTATAAAAATTTGAAAACCATGTATGATTTTCCTTCCACTTCACAATTATGCGCCACTTTGTGTTGGTCTATCACATAAAATCCCAATAAAATACATTTACGTTTCAAAGGTTCAAAGGTTGATTTATTGTCACATACACCTAGATGTAGTGAAATTCCTTTTGCCAATGCAGCACATAAGAAAGAATACAAACATAACAATAATAAATAGCTTTAACATAAAAACATCCCCCCACAATGGTTCCCATTATGGGGGAAGGCACAAAGTCCAGTCCCATCCCCAATGTCCACCCATAGTCGGGCCTATTGAGGCCTCCACAGTTGCCTCTACGGAGCCCCGATGTTCCAGGCCGTCCTCGCCGGGTGATGATGTTCCGGCGTCGGGAGAGTCCTGTCAGCGGCCTGGGAACCCTGGAACGGCCGCCTCCCTACTCGAGACCGTGGCTTCCGGAGCCGACAAGGCCGCGCCGAATGGAGCTCAACTGGCGATCTCGTCGCGAGATCCCAGGCTCCCGATGTAAGTTCAGCGCCGCCGCCCGCAGCTCCGCGATGTTTTTAACGCTGGTCCCAGCTCACCGGAGTTCCAGCACGGCGACTCAGGCAAGGCACCGCCCGCCCCGCAATGGCGCTCCAGCGCTGCACCGCCGTCCTCAGACCCGCAGCTCCACCGCCGCCGATGCCGGTGCCGCCGCCGCCGATGCCGAGGCTCCGGACGGTCCCCTCGCTCCTCGGACCCGCAGCTCCGCAGCCGCCACCGCCGATGCCGAGGCTCCGGACGGTCCCCTCGCTCCTCGGACCCGCAGCTCCGCAGCCGCCGCCGATGCCGCCACTGCCGAAGCCGATGCCGAGGCTCCGGGCGGTCCCCTCAGGAAATGCCGCTCCAGGCCCGCTGGTAGGCCGCGAGGACGGGTCGAAAGTGCAGCCCGGAGAAAAGCTGCATCTCCGACCAGGTAGGGACCCTGAAAATTAGTTTCCCCATTCCCCCCCCCCCCTCCCCCACACATAAAAAAGCTAGAACTCCTTAAAAACAAAACACTAAACTAACTAAAAATAAGAAAAAAGAAATGAAAAACAGACAGCTGCAGGCTAGGCAGCCATACCCCCTACAGGTCGGCGCCTGTTTTGTGGTTGTAACGTGACAAAATGTGGAAAAGTTCAAGGGGTATGAATACTTTTGCAAGCCACTGTACATTCAGAAACTATACCACCATGACAATAAGTAACTAAAATCATTTGGTCGATGATCAAAAACAGGAATTCATGAATGAGACTTTGTGTTTTACTGAATGGGCCATTTCCGTGACAGCTTATCTCTTCCAAACATTTATTAACTAGTCTTTATTGTTTGACATCTTAATTATTCTTATTTCATTCTACTTTAATATCTCCTAGTTGTAAAGTGAGTAACATGCTGTGCACGTGGACACAGCAATGGTGAGATATGTGGATTTAGCTTTGCCTACATCTATATTTAGCAAACAAGGGACATTTCTTTCTAATCCATATGCTCCATTTTTTAAAATAAACCTCATTTATTTCATTATATTTTTAAATTAGTTTCACTAATAATTCCCGAGATAAGGTCTAAACAAAAAGTATATATAGAAACATAGAAAATAGGTGCAGGAGTAGGCCATTCGGCCCTTCGAGCCAGCACCGCCATTCAATATGATCATGGCTGATCATCCAACTCAGTATCCTGTACCTGCTTTCTCTCCATACCCCCTGATCCCTTTAGCCACAAGGGCCACATCTAACTCCCTCTTAAATATAGCCAATGAACTGGCCTCAACTACCTTCTGTGGCAGAGAATTCCACAGATTCACCACTCTCTGTGTGAAAAATGTTTTCCTCATCTTGGTCCTAAAAGATTTCCCCTTTATCCTTAAACTGTGGCCCCTTGTTCTGGACTTCCCCAACATCAGGAACAATCTTCCTGCATCTAGCCTGTCCAACCCTTTAAGAATTATGTACGTTTCTATAAGATCCCCCCTCAATCTTCTAAATTCTAGCGAGTACAAACCGAGTCTATCCAGTCTTTCTTCATATGAAAGTCCTGACATCCCAGGAATCAGTCTGGTGAACCTTCTCTGTACTCCCTCTATGGCAAGAATGTCTTTCCTCAGATTAGGCGACCAAGACTGTACGCAATACTCCATGTGTGGTCTCACCAAGACCCTGTACAACTGCAATAGAACCTCCCTGCTCCTATACTCAAATCCTTTTGCTATGAATATAATATAATAATGAGAGGCGTCGATAGGCTGGACAGTCAGTGTCGGAAGGAACTGCAGGTGCTGGTTTACACCGAAGATAGACACAAAGTGCTGGAGTAACTCAGTGGGTCAGGCAGCATCTCTGGGAAAAAGGATGGGTGACGTTTTGGGTCGAGACCCTTCTTCAGACTGAGAGCCCTGCTGAGTTATTCCAGCATTTTGTGGGACTCTCAGTCTGAAGAAGGGTCTCAACCTGAAACGTCACCTATTCCTTCTCTCCAGAGTTGCTGCTGGATCTGCTGAGTTATCCAGACACCAGCATTTTGTGTCTATCTTCGGTGTAAACCAGCACATGCAGTTCCTTCCTGCACATGCTGTGGCTGTGAGGATTATATTCTGCAAGCTCGTTTACAGGGATCAATTCGACACTCTCTGATTAAATATCCATCCCTACCAGTGACAGTTGCAAGCAGTTTTACTTCTAATGGGTTTGTGCAAATCGACACAAAGTTGGCAGATAAATGGTGACTTCACTCGAGCATGCATGATGCTTCACACCTTCAGGCAGCTCATTAGCTGGGCCAGGACTAAACTCATTGGGTTCGGAAATCTCACTCAGCAAATACATTTGCTTAAACACCATTATCTCCATGACAATACAAACCCTTTAACCACAATTATTGATCAACTTGTTCTGAGCAAACATTCCAATCACCAAAAATACACAAAAAGCTGCAGTAACTCAGCGGGTCAGGCAGCATCTGTGGAGAACATGGATAGGTGACGTTTCACAGAGTGCTGGAGTAACTCAGCGGGTGCAGCAGCATCTATGGAGCTAAGGAAATAGGCAACGTTTCGGGCCGAAACCCTTCCGGGTTTCAGCCCGAAACGTTGCCTATTTCCAGAAGGGTTTCGGCCCAAAACGTTGCCTATTTCCTTAGCTCCACAGATGCTGCTGCACCATAACTCAGCGGGTCAGGCAGCATCTGTGGAGAACATGGATAGGTGACGTTTCACAGAGTGCTGGAGTAACTCAGCGGGTCAGGCAGCATCTGTGGAGAACATGGAGATGTAGTGGGTTGGAACTCTTGTTCAGATGGATTGTAATTGGAGGAGAAGCCTATAATCAGTCTGAAGAAGGGTCCCAACCCAAACTGTCATCTTTCCACAATCTCCACAGATGCTGCCTGACCCGCTGAGTTACTCCAGCACTCTGTGAAACGTCACCTATCCATGTTCTCCACAGATGCTGCCTGACCCGCTGAGTTACTCCAGCACTCTGTGTTTATCTTTGGTATGAACCAGCATCTGCAGTTGTTCGCATGCCCGTTTCATTGTGGGAACAAGAAAACAGTTTGATTTACATCTGACAGTTGTGAGCAGTGGGAACTCAGCACATCAATGTTCTTATGGAACTAATTGAGTAAGAATGCAAAATGCCATTTATTCTCCTCTTGCAAAATATATTTACGTTTCCAGAATATGTATGTGTTAATGTGAGTGTAGGATAGTTTTGTGTGGAGCGTCACATACTGAAGTATGTAAAACTATCAGAAGTGTAGAGAGTAACAAACTTGTTCTCAACTTAGAATTGTCCAAGACTAGAGGGCACAGGTGTAAGGTGAGAGATGTGTGGGCAAGTTTAAATAGAGGGTGGTGGGTGCCTGGAACGAGCTGCTGGGGGGAGTGGTGGTGGTGGAGGCAGATACGATAGTGGCGTTCAAGAGGCTTTTAGACAGGTACGTGGATATGCCAGGAATGGAGGGATATGGATCACGTGCTGGCAGGTGAGGTCAGTTCATCTTGGTGCCATGTTCAGCACGGACATTGTGGGCTGAAGGGCCTGTTCCCATGCTGTACTATCCTGTGATCTATATATGTTGTTGTAGGTGGCCGGAGGAAGTGAGAAGACTATTAATAAAGCAAACCGGAGTCTGGTCTTTAAAAATAGACACTCAGGAAGCAAAGGCAAGGAAGTTATGCTGGACCTTTCTAAATGCCTGGCGTGGTCCCAGTCAGACCGTATGTGGGCACCGTACACTCACAGTGATGATGAGCAAGTTCCCTGTGCTCTCCACCGCCTGAAACACAGCTAGCCTTTGAACTACTAAATAAGGACTCTTCCCAAAGTGTGTTGACAATACAGATCAAGCATTGAGATAACGTCACTGCCCGCAATAATGTAGGCTGCACACAAAGGTGAGGAGTCCAATGTTCTCCTTGGCTTCTGCTGCAAGGAATGAACCTCCTGACGGTACACTCCACACGGCAGCAGCCTGTCTGTCACACACTCTTTACAGTTTAGAGATATGTCGTGGACACAGGCCCTTCAGCCCATCGAGTCGGCACTGACCAGCGATCCCCAGCACACTAGCACTATCCTACACACACTAGGGACAATTTACACTCACATGCAAATTAACCTACAAACCTGTACGTCTTTGGAGTGTGGGAGGAAACACACTCAGGTCACGGGGAGAACGTACAATCTCCGTACAGACAGCGCCCGTAGTCAGGATCGAACCCGTGTCTGTGAGGAATAGCTCTACCGCTGCGCCACCGTGCCGCACTTGCACCCGGGACCAAGGCAGGTTGGTGGGAAAGTGAACGCTGGCGGCAACCACTGTTCCTTGTACGTGTCTATATCGTGGACCAGGCGTACATCTTCACACCAGTCACACGACACGGACACAGGCCCTTCGGCCTAACTTGTCCATGCCGACCCAGGTGAGGTTTTTACGGTAGTCCCATATCCCTGTAAACCTTTCCTATCCATGTACCTGTCCACGTGTATTTAATATACTGTTATAGTAACTGCCTGAACTACCTCCTCTGGCAGCTTGTTACATTCACCCAAAACCCCCTGAGTTGCATAATTTTAGTTTCCTTTCCTCCAGCTATTCCTTCACTCACTGCACTCACTGTGTCCAGTTCAGCTGCATCTGAGGCCTGTACGACTTATGGATTTGTACAGCATAGAGGCAGGCCCAGGCACCACCACCCTCTGTGTAAAAACCTTGCCTTCACATCTCCTTTAACCTTTGCCCCTCTGACCTGAAACCTTTGCCCTCTCACATCTCATTTGACCTTTGCCCCTCGGGCCTGAAACCTCTGCCCTCTAGTATTTGATTTTTGCCACCCTGGGAGAAAGGTTCTGCCTGTCTGCTCTATCTTTGTTTCTCATCGTTCTATTCACCTCCATCAGATCTCCCCGCAGCTTCCAGCACTCCAGAGATAACAATCCAAGTCTGTCCAACCTCTCCCAGTAGCTGAAACCCTCTAATCCCGGCATCATTCTGGTGAACCTCCTCTGCACCTTCTCCAAAGCCCCCACATCCTTCCTGCAACAGGGTGAGCAGAATTCCACACAACACTCCAAATGTGGCCTGACCAGACAGGAGGGGTGGCACTCCACACGCACCACTTGAGTTGTGGCTTTAGGTGAGGGAGCCAGCGGAAAATGTCACAACATCAATGTCACATCATCAATGTCACATCATCAATGGCACATCATCAATGGCACTTACGGCAATCCTGTTCATCGGAATCATCGCCACAGTCATTGTCACCATCACACACCCAGGAACGCCGGATACACTTGCCGTTGTCACAGTGGAATTCCAGAGGGGAACATGTTGGCAGCACTGGAAACAAGAGAAGAAACCATCAGCTGCATCCACCATACAGCTACATCTGCAACCCTTTATATAAGGGATGGCTAGGTAGTTCAGTTAGTTTATTGCCACGTGTACCGAGCTACAGTGAAAAGCTTTTGTTGCATGCTGACCAGCCAGCAGAAAGACTATACATGATTTCAATCGAGCCGTTATAATCGAGCCATTTCTACCCCTTTCTACAAGGGATGGCTATTACTTAAAGTGACTGAAAGAGAAGGACATAACTGTAGTTTGCTGTAGACCAGTCAGCTTCTGAGAAAATATAATTTAAATATTTGAAAACATTAAAAAGATTATTTTAATAATTAAACACAATTCATTTGTCTAATTGATCTGAGTATGCAACTCTTGGCAATCTTAAGATATCAATTAGTCTCTCAAAATAAAAAGTTATGGAGTCATAGAGTCATGGGGTGTGCAAACAATCCCTTCGGCCCAACTTGCCCACACGAGCCAACCTGTCCCATCGTTCAGCATCGCCATCAATTCAATCTCTGCTCGTTTCCGCAATCAGTCTACGGAATCTCTCATCACTACAGAGTGTTCCACGGGGTCGGGTTACAAGCCTTTCTGTTGCAAGGGGAATGTGTTAAACAATGAGTGGCGAGCGGTATGTATTTCTGAAGGTAGACACAAAAAGCTGGAGTAACTCGGTGGGACAGGCAACATCTCTAGAGAGAAGGAATGGGGGACGTTTCGGGTAGAGATCCTTCTTCAGACCCAACCCCCAAACGTCACGCATTCCTTCTCTCCAGAGATGCTGCCTGTCCCACTCAGCTACTCCAGCTTTTTGTGTCGATCTTCGGTTTAAACCAGCATCTGTAGTTCTTTCCTACACTGTGTGGACTTGTGCCCCTGGCTGTGACATTCCAGACTGGAAGACCACACATTTATTCCATAACATTCACGTCCTGCACCAATCACCACATCCATCTTCCAGATGAAGTGACTTCCTGTTAATCGTCATGGTAACCAGCCTCCTGTCATCCAGGCATCTAGCCTTGATTATTACTAGAGTGTTTAGGAGCTACATTGGTTTGGTGTGGCTTCAAGTCTCTCGATTATCAACATCATTCTCATCGCATTCACTGCCCCTTCAACAAGTATTCGCATAATCTAGACACAAAGTTGGCAAAGAGCTCACACACAGACTGTTGTACAATGCAGGGGCAATATTCAGACAAAGTAATATTTACAATTTTGAATTTAGCTTTATTAGAAAAAAGATGATGGTAAAGGGGCATAAGACATGCAAGCAGACTGAGGCCATTCGGCCCATCAAGTCTGCTCCACCATTCGACCATGGCTGATCTATCTTTCCCTCTCAACCCCATTCCCCATAATCTTATGAATCAAGAATCTATCAATCTCTGTTTTAAAACTAGCCAAAGACTTGGCTTCCACAGACGTCTGTGGCAATGAATTCCACAGATTCGCCACCCTCTGGCTAAAGAAATGCCTCCTCATCTCCATTGTGATGGTACGGAGTGTTATTCTGAGGCTGTGCCCCCTGGATCTAGAGTAGACTCTCATTACTGGAAACATCCTCTCCACATCCACTCTCTCTATTCAGTGAGGTTTAATGTGGTCCACTCACACCCTTCTGAACTCCAGTGAGTACAGGCCCAGTGCCGACAACACTCATCATAAAGGAAGGGGGAATGTAAATAAGGTCAGAACATGATCGTGTTAATGTAATAGGTCCAAACAGCAGGGGCCACGTGGGCCACTTTGCTGCTACTGATGGGGCAACCCATGTGTGTGTGAACATTTGCTGGATTACACTAACTGATCTAGACAAGAACGACTCATATTACACAATATTACTAGACTGTGACCCAGTAATACTACAGAAATGCTGCCACTTCACGTGTACAGCATTGTTATTTCTGCTGGAGTTGGATGCTTCAATAACAATATTCAATTGTGAATAGGTAGACACAAAATGCTGGAGTAACTCAGCGGGTGAGGCAGCATCTCCAGAGAGAAGGAATGGGTGACATTTCTTCAGACTGAAGAAGGGTCTCGACCCGAAACGTCACCCATTCCTTCTCTCCAGAGATGCTGCCTGACCCGCTGAGTTACTCCAGCATTTTGTGTCTACCTTCGATTTAAACCAGCATCTGCAGTTCCTTCTTACACACTTCAATTGTGAACACTCGCTTGCTTATCTGTAAAAGTGTCCGAATTATTGCTTTCCATTTGTCTATATTTCCCATTGGGTAGAAGGTACAGGAGTCCTAAAACCAAGACCTCCAGGTTTAAGAACAGCATCTTCCCAGCAGCCATCAGGCTCTTGAACTTAGCACAACACTGACCCCGGCATGAGGTCATAAGGTCATAAGGGATAGGAGCAGAATTAGGCCATTCGGCCCATCAAATCTACTTGCCCATTCAATCATGGCTGATTTATCTCTCCTTCCTAACCCCATTCTCCTGCCTTCTCCCCATAACCCCCGACAGCCGTACTATTCAAGAATCTTCTACGGACTGTGTCTTGAGTTATGTTACGGACTTTGGTTTTTGCTCCATTCATTGATGGTGATTTTGATGATTATGTATTATTTCCGTGTTCCTGTAATTACAGACGTGTGGAGTGGCGGTAAGGATGTATTCGTTGTATTCTTGGTGCATTGACGGACTAAACGCTCGTGACTCTCTCGGCTACTTCCTCTCTCCCGCACACCGACCCATTCCAGCTTTCTCTCCCATCTGTGGATGTCTCCGTGAAATACAATGCAATCTACTGCTGCTTGGGAGCCAGTGCAGGAAGAGATGTGAACCGTGCCCTGTCAGAAAGGGTGAGCAAGCTTCAGACAGATGCCCGTGTGGGCAGAGACTGTGCATCAAATATCACCAGCGCTGTCTGTCACGTGCCGTCTTATGTGGAGAAGAACAGATAAACAAGATTCCACCAGGCTCGGTGAAGTGTGAAATGTTCAGTCACCTCGAGAAGAAACATAATGCATCAAGAGAGGACTGAAGTGTAAAGGTTTTGTTTAATGATCAGACAAAGAAACATCACTGTTTCAGTCTGACACCACGTCAAAAAAACACACACTTCTTGCAAACACCGCTGTTGTACAATGCTGGGAATTATGGTTATTCATTGGTAAACTCTGAAGTGACACGGAGCAGGATCACATCCACATCTTGAGTCAACCTTCTCTGAAACATTTCAAGAGCAGGACTTTCAGGGAAAAGAGATACGTATCACTCGGTGAAGCCAAGCCTTTCTGTGATGTGTAGGAAGGAACTGTAGATGCTGGTTTACACACAAAATGCTGGAGTAACTCAGCGGGTCAGGCAGCATCTGTGGAGAACATGGATAGGTGACGTTTCACAAAATTCTGGAGTAACTCAGCGGGTCAGGCAGCATCTCTGGAGAACATGGATAGGTGATGTTTTGGGTCGGACTTTGATTCCCCAGATGCTGCAAGTAAGATTTTATTGTTCTGTTTCGGGCCATATGACAATAAAACACTCTCGACTCTAGACCCGCTGAGTTACTCCATCACTTTGTCTCTTTTATGTAAACCAGCATCTGCAGTTCCTTATGTCAATTTTTGTGTCCTTTAATGAAAAATGTTGGTTCTGTGAAATGGCTCGAGTTCTTTTCTGTGAAGTGCAGAAGACTGAGGGGAGACTTAACTAAAGTATATCACATCTGGAGGTACTGGGCACAGTGCTAGCAGGAAGAATACATTTCCCCAAACAGATGGATCAGAAACTATGGATCATGGATTGTGGTGGGTGTATGGAACGAGCTGCCAGAGGAGCTAGTCGAGGCAGGGACTATCCCAACATGTAAGAAGCAGTTAGACAGGTACATGGATAGGACAGGTTTGGCGGGATATGGACCAAGCGCAGGAAGGTGGGACTAGTGTAGCTGGGACATGTTGGCCGGTGTGGGCAAGTTGGGCTGAAGGGCCTGTTTCCACACTGTATCACTCCATGACTATAAAGAGAGGATGAGGGGAAACAAAGGAATCACCCTGAGGTGGTTGTCTGAGCTCACCTGGTGAATGGATGGACACAGCTCACCTGTGTCGAGCTCACCTGGTGAATGGATGGACACAGCTCACCTGTGTCGAGCTCACCTGGTGAATGGATGGACACAGGGGCTAAATGAGGTCCACACAAACCCTGAAAATATCAAACAACAAAAATGTTGTTGATCTTTTTACCATTGCAAATCTTCTCGAGTTGCACAGCGGGTAGAGCTGCTGCTTCACAACTCCAGAGACCCAGGTTCAATCCTGACCTCAGGTGCTGTCTGTGTGGAGTTTGCACATTCTACCTGTGACCTTGTGGGTTTCCTTCTGGTGCTTTGGTTTCCCCCCCACACTCTAAAGACGTGTGGGTTTGTAGGTTAATCGGCTTCTGTAGTTTGTTCCCTAATGTGTAGGGAGTGGATGTGAAAGTGGGGTTAACATAGAACTAGTGTGGACAGATGATCGATGTTCGGCACGGACTCAGTGGGCCGAAGGGCCTGTTTTCATGCTAGATCTCTAAACTCTAAACCATATAAATCATTTTCATCTGGTTTATAAATCAGCAAAGCTGCATATTATACCAGTGAATGGGAATTGCACAACATTATACACTTGCATTTTACAAATAAATAATGTGAATGCTAATGCTTATAGATTATTACATGGCAGTGCCCTGGGATAAAAGGGTCATGCAGAATAGTGTACACTTAAATGACAGATGTGACAATTACATTCAATTATAGTTCCAGCGCCTGCTGTTTCTGCAGGAATCCAAAAATCAAAACATCCAGGATGATAGGATCCGAAATGTAAAAAACAGATATTACATCGAGGTCAAGAAGGTAAGTTCAGAGAAATATCCAAAGTTTCAACACATGGTTTTCCTTTATCCTGTATCTGGTGATGCCTCAATAGTATCATGTATAGTCTTTCCGCTGACTGGTTAGCACGCAACAAAAGCTTTCCACTGTACCTCGGTACACGTGACAATAAACTACACTCAACTCAAAACTCAAACAAACTCAACGACTGAAGCAACAACGATAAAAATGCAGAAATGGTTGGAGTCAATTACTATAAGCAGCCCCTGCCCTGAGTGTAGACACGGCCAGCATCCAGCGAGGATTCTGTGGGGAATACGTACAACACATCTCCACTAATATTTCAACTGAAGGCAAGCTATTCATTAGCATGTGACAAACAAGCATTTCAAATGGTTTATGTCGGTTGGCCAGGTCACATTCTGTTTGTGTAGGTTTAGTATTTACAACTCTTCAATCCATTTTATCCATGAGTGGATAGACAAAGTAACTCAGCGGGTCATAGAAACATAGACAATAGGTGCAGGAGGAGGCCATTCGGTCCCCTTGAGCCATTCAATATGATCATCCAAAATCAGTACCCCGTTCCTGCTTTCTCCCCATATCCCTTGATTCCCTTAGCCCCAAGAACTAAATCTCTCTTGATAAGGGCAGAAGGCAGGAACGGGGTACTGATTGTGGATGATCAGCCATGATCACATTGAATGGCGGTGTTGGCTTGAAGGGCCGAATGGCCTACTCCTGCACCTATTGTCTATTGTCTATAAAACATCCAGTGAATTGGCCTCCACTGCCTTCTAGGGCAGAGAATTCCACAGATTCACAACTCTCTGGATGAAAAAGGTTTTCCTCATCTCAGTCCTAAATGGCCTACCCCTCATTCCTGAACTGTGACCCCTGGGACAGGCAGCATCTATGGAGAGAAGGAATGGGTGATGTTTCAGGTCGAGACACTTCCTCAGTCCATAAGTGGAATCAGATGCTCATTATCGGGATCATTCCCATCGGGATTCTTCCCATCTGTGCAAGACACTGTCTTTTTCTTCTTCTTGCGTATGGCGTGCACAGCCTAAAGTTGCAGGACAACTTGTTCTATTTGATCTTATTTGATTGTGCACGCCGGGTTGATTTCATTCATCGAAACAGAGCAGACCACATGAAGGTTGCAATCTCCCACCCCAAGACACTGTTGTGCAAGGGAAGCAGCCAGCCCAGCTAACTAACGCCTGTCTTCATGGGAGAGTGAGTGTGAGACTCAGCCACTGTGACACCACGCACTTCTCACAAACACTGTCACTAATCTCCAACTGATTAGACTGAAATCCTGCAGGATCTAATTTAATTTTACGATGATTCTACATCAAAGGCAGCACAGCCGTTGAACGAAGAGAGAATTTCAATGATGTTTGCAACATTAGGGAATACAGATTTCAAAATAATGTCCTGGTTAATTTTTCAAAATATCTTTTTTACTGCAAGATGCTGCAGGGCAGTTATTTAAATGTATGTACCAAACCATTCACCCCTTAAATGTAATATGTTTTGTGTACATTACATAGTCGTGTGTTAAAACCACAATATATAATGGAACTCACTGGGTGGTGGTGGAGGCAGATACAACAGTGGTGTTTAAGAGGCTTTGGGACCGGCACATGGATATGCAGGGAATAGTGGAATACGGATCACATGCAGGCAGGGGGGGTTAGTTTAACTGGGCATCGTGTTCAACACGGATATTGTGGGCCGAAGGGCCTGTTCCTGTACTGTACTGTTGCATGTTTTATCATCCTTTTCTTTAATATTCCGATCGCAGGAGAAATAATATTTCATTAAAGGCCTTTAAGGCTCAGACTCCATCAAATATAATGGAAATGAAACTATGACACAGTTCCACAGGCGGTGCCAGGAATTTGTCCCGGATATTAGTTTGATGCGGCCACTATTTTCCAGAGGTGGGTGGAGAAGATTCGTGTACAGGTTGTTCACCCCGCTTTCCCCAATGGAATCCTTTCCTTTTCTCTTCTAACCAAGAGATCTTGTTTCCCAGCCTTCCACGCCGGCCCACGCATGTTGGATCCGTGACGTTGCCTGTGGGAGAGTCACGTGGGCCAACATTCCAACACGGGACCTCAGTGGGACACGCGTGGCACAGGATCCAATCTTCTCAAATATTATTCATCTTCCAGTCAACCCGCTGGAGGTTCAGGTGATATTACTGACGGAGCAGTGATTGGTGTTGAGATCGTTGCTTTGCTCGGAAACCTCCTCTCCAGCCACTCGGTGCCCACTACAAATGTAGACCTCAACTCAAGGATGGCTTCTGCCGTTAATAAAGTGTTCCCCCCCTCCCCCCGCCCCCCGCTGTTATAGATCGATCCTCCACGTCTCGGTGTTCTACTCTCGCTGCCCCTTCCCCCCAGACGCTACAAGGACAGTTACCCTGGTCCCCACGTTCCACTCCACCAGCCTCCGTATCCAGAGTCACAGAGTGTGGAAACAGGCCCATCGGCCCAACCTGCCCATACTGGCAAACATGTCCCAGCTACACTAGTCCCACCTGCCTGCGTTTGGCCCATATCCCTCCAAACCTGTCCTATCCACGTACCTGTCTAAATGTTTCTTAAATGCTGCGATAATCCCAGCCTCAACTACCTCCTCCGGCAGCTTGTTCCATACACCCACCTGTGAGGAAAAATTACCCCTCAGGTTCCTATTAACTATTTTCCTCCCTCACATTAAAGCATCATTCTTTGACATTCCCACCACCTTCAGAGTGATCCCACCACCACCCGTCACATCTTCCCATCCCCACTCCTTTCCGCAGAGACCGCTCCCTCCGCAACTCCTTGATTCACTCATCCCTTCGACACTCCCCCGTACATTGTGCTTGGCTCCAGATTCCAGCACCTGTCCTCTCTTGGGTCTCACAGAAGGAGACGGAACAACACTGACATTGGCAACGACACACGGAACATCACTAGAACAACACACTGTGTGTAAAGAAGTGATTGCCAAAGTACACGTACATCAGATACACAAACTAAAACACATTGTCTCTTCACAGATAACTGTGTGATTCTTGCATTTACTATTTATATTTCACAAGTAAAGAATTTGGCAAATGCATCACATGCCTGTGTGACTTCTCAATGGAAAATAGTTGATAAAACCCAGGCCCTCAGCGCTTGGTGTCAATGCATTAAAACCACTGGAATTGACAAGAGTTCTGGTGTAGTAAGGAACTGCAGATGTTGGTCTAAACCGAAGATAGACACAAAATGCTGGAGTAACTCAGCGGGACAGGCAGCATCTGTGGAGCAGGAATGGGTGACGTTTCGGGTGGAGACCCTTCCTTCGTTCTGGTGTATCGGTGAAGGTAGCTGTAGTGATGAGCCTCTCTCTGGACACGCCCTCAATACCAATCTCTCTAAACATGCAGTAATATTGTCCCAATAACTGAATACTACATCCTAGTTCCACATTCAGAACCTCCTAAAAGTTGTTGATTAAAATAGTTTTAGTTTAGAGACAGTTTAGATCAGCCATGATTAGATAGCGGAGTAGACTTGATGGGCTGAACAGATTCATTCCTATGCTCTGAACACTTATGAGACACAGCATGGAAACAGGCCCTTTGGCCCACAGAGTCTGCATCAACCAGCGATCCCCACACTAACACTATCGACACACACTAGGGACAATTTACATTTGATACCAAGCCATGGAGTCATAGTCATAGAGTGACACAGTGTTGTCACAGGCCCTTCTGCCCAACTTGCCAACATGTCCCAGCTACACTAGTCTCACCTGCCAGCATCTGGTGAATATCCCTTCAGACCTGTCCTATTCATGTACCGGTCTAACTGTTTCTTTAATGTTGGTATAGTCCCAGCCTCAAGTACCTCCTCAACTATGTGGGTCAGGCAACACCTGTGGAGAACATGGATAGGTGACGTTTCACAAAGTGCTGGAGTAACTCAGCGGGTCAGGCAGCATCTGTGGAGAACATGGATAGGTGACGTTTCACAGAGTGCTGGAGTAACTCAGCGGGTCAGGCAGCATCTGTGGAGAGAAGGAATGGGTGACATTTGGCACTGGATGTATTCCTTCCGGTGGAGTTCTGACAACAACCAGCTCTCTAGTCTGCCGTGGGACGTAGGCTCTGAGATTCCAGTCATCATATTATTTCATCTCACAGTTTGCCCAAGCGAGAGCTCAAAGCAGCACACAATTAACTTATTGATTTTGGTAGAAATCCACTCGATCAGAGCAACGGTCTCATAAATTTCATTCTTACATCCGAGCAGGCAAAAAACAAAAAATATGTTGACCAATAAATCATAGCGCAAGGTTCCTTTGCCAACCTATTAAGTACACAGAACAAAAGCACCTCTGAATAAATAACTACCCAGCAGTGGCAGGGCTTTGAAAGATCAGAAAGCTTTCAAAAGCCTCACAGTTTGTGTAATGCCCAGGAGACAATCCTGATGGGGGATGGGTAGCTCGTTATAAACGACTCCTCCTCACGCTGACACAAATATCACTTCCAACATACAAATCCAATTAAAAAATTCATAAAATCTACCCCACCAAACGTGCAGTATCTCATAGAGCAGGGGAAATGTCTTGACATCGCAAGAGAAAGATACTGTGGCATCCAATTTATTATAGTGAAGGATTGTGTGGATGCATTTAAACATTTATTGCTCATTCACATCGAACTTGAAGCTTCCAAGTGGAGTGAAGTCACACAGCACAGAAACAGGCCCTTCGGCCCAACTCGTGCATGCTGACCAAGGTGCCCCATACACACTAGTCCCATCTACCTGTGTTGACCCCTATCTCTCAATCTTTCCTATCCACATAACTGTCCAAATGTCTTTTGTGGAAAATCACAATAGCATGTAGACATAGAAACAGGAAAGTAGACTATTATCTGAATGGTGGCCGATTAGGAAAAGGGGAGATGCAACGAGACCTGGGGGTCATGGTACACCAGTCATTGAAAGTAGGCATGCAGGTGCAGCAGGCAGTGAAGAAAGCGTGCATTAGGGTTATCCTTCTAAACTCCAGAGTGTACAAGCCCAGCCGCTCCATTCTCTCAGCATATGACAGTCCCGCCATCCCGGGAATTAACCTTGTAAACCAACGCTGCACTCCCTCAATAACAAAAATGTCCTTTCTCAAATTTAGAGACCAAAACTGCACACAATATTCCAAGTGGGGTCTCACCAGGGCTCTGTACAACTGCAGAAGGGCCTCTTTGCTCCTATACTCAACTCCTCTTGTTATGAAGTCCAACATGCCATTTGCTTTCTTCACTGCCTGCTGTACCTACATGCTTATTTTCATTGACTGATGAACAAGGACCCCCAGATCCCGATTCAGGGAAAGGTTCACATCAGAATGAAAAGTGAAAACCGGAGTGTAAAAATATCACGGTGATTGTTGCATTAACTTTTATGAAACACTTTTTAATGTTCTCTGTGAAGATATTCAGTGAGAGAGAAAGAGAGAGAAAGAGAGAGAGAGAGAGACAAGGAACTGCAGATGCGTGTAGGCTAGTGTTAGTGTACGGGGTGATCGCTGGTCGGCACACACTCGGTGGGCTGAAGGGCCTGTTTCCGCGCTGTATCTCTAAATAAATACTCAGAGGGTCAGGCAGCACCCGTGGACCCTTGGTCAGAGATTTTCAGAGACTTATTTCTGCATCTGATTGAAAGAAAAAATGAACTATGAATGTAGAAAAACAAAGAAATGTCTTTGAAAAACAGATTTGAGAAATGCAAATATCTTGTAAGCACTTTTATATAAACATTGCCGAGATTAAGAAACCTCCTTATTTTTTTCTTCTGGTGAAACCAACGACAGCAGTAATTATTAAAAGATTTTACCAGAGATTAAAAATTGCCCTGGGATAATAGTGGACTTTAGCTAAGAGTAGCAGCCTTGCATGCTTGGATCAACACCAAGTAATTCTGGCACTTGATCAAAGCTGATGGACATGAAATGGATCCGACAAAAATGCTGGCAGCAGGTTAGATCAGTGGTGTTGTTGTGAACCAGGGAACTGAGCAATCAGCTGCCTCCCTGTCTCCACCAACGTGAGCCATGTGGCTGGGCAACGTGAGGCATCTGCCCCACCCACCTCTTCATCATCTGCCAACACCTTCCACCCACAACAAGCAGGAAACCACAACAAAGTCAGGTCTTCCGTCTCGCATTCATCCTCTCCAGAGATGCTGCCTGTCCTGTTGAGTTACTCCAGCACTCTTGCTCAACTTACCTGCATTCCAGAGGGCCATTATTTTCAACAATAGCAGGCGGAATGACATTGTGACTGTAGTCACGTTGAAATAAAATATCATTGTTAACAATGGCCTCTGTTTTATTTTTGTAGCATCATCAGAGGAAGCATGATAGACTATAGCGTGGGCGAGAGAATGTAATAATAATAATAATAATAATAATAATAATAATTTATTTTATTGTCATTGCACATAAGTGCAACAAGATTTGGTCTGCAGCTTCCATCCGACGTCATAACTTAAATAACTAATAAAATTTAGATTTAGATCCCCCGAGAACATGGTTGTAAAAAGAACATTAAAACAGTAAAACAGTCAAAACAGTTCAAACAGACTAAAGTGCAGATGAGTCTGTGCGACGTGACCATCCGAGGGAGACAGTCCATGTAGTGTGATATAGTGTGGTGTGTATGGTATATAGCAGGGCTATAGTGTGGCGTGTATGGTATACAGCAAGGCTATAGTGTGGTGTGTATGGTATATAGCAAGGCTATAGTGTGGCGTGTATGGTATATAGCAGGGCTATAGTGCTACAGAGAATATAGTCAGGTGTGTATTGCAGCATTGTAAACAGCAAGAATGGAGCCTGATAGAGAGAATACTGACCCCCTTGCCCAACATATTCGGCACGTAAACATTAAATAGGATAGACACAAAAAGCTGGAGTAACTCAGCGGGACAGGCAGCATCTCTGGAGAGAAGGAATGCGTGACGTTTCGGGCTGAGAAGAAGGGTCTCGATCTGAAACATCACCCATTCCTTTTCTCCAGAGATACTGCCTGTCCAGCTGAGTTACTCCAGCATTTTGCGTCTATATTCAGTTTAAACCAGCATCTGCAGTTCCTTCCTACACATTAAATAGGACCCTGCATCAGTCTGAAGAAGGGTTTCGGCCCGAAACGTTGCCTATTTCCTTCGCTCCATAGATGCTGCCGCACCCACTGAGTTTCTCCAGCATTTTTGTTTACATTAAATAGGATGCTTCTAATATAAAATGTCTCTCTCTCTCTCTCTGTGTTGAAGAACATGAATCACTCAGTAAAACGGAGACAAGTCGTCCCATCTCACAAATCAAACATCTCCAATGCAACTGGCCAATGCAGACCGAGGCTCAGAAAAAGCATCTCCAATGTTTTACCATTGAGGCAGCATCTATGGAGCGAAGGAATAGGCAACGTTTCGGGTCGAGACCCTTCTTCAGACCCTCCTTACGTCTGAAGGTCATTTGGTGTTTCAATAGCTTTTGAAAAGGTAGTGTGAATGCGCAGAGTCTTTTACTGAGAGCAGGGGGGTGACGAACCAGGGGGTAACGGAGGACTCTGTGATTTACCGACTGTTCCCAGGGACACATTCAGAGACGGACATCGAGTGCTTCTGGAAGGTCATCAGCTCGTTGAAAGACGCACTTTGGTCTGCCCGAGCGTTGTTCACCACCCAGCAGAGCGAGATGTCCGTCAGGGAATGTTGCCGACTGGCCCGCTGCAAACTGCAGGAGTACGTGCTGAGGGACGCACTGAAGCTCGGTGCAGCCAACGCCAAGGCTCGGTGGGGGAGGGCCACAGTCTAGGGTCCTTCTGTTGCTGGACATGGGGGGCAGGGTATGGTGGAGATGCCCCTCAATACAAGGGAAGGGATATCTCTCCAGGGGGTCAGAGTGGCCAGGGGTGTTAGTTATAGTTTAGTTTTGTGTCACATGTACCGAGGTACAGTTATAGGCTAATATAGACACAAAATGCTGGAGCTCAGTGGGTCAAGAATCAAGAATCTATCTATCTCAGCCTTAAAAATATCCACTGACTTGGCCTCCACAGCCCTCTGTGGCAATGAATTCCACAGATTCACCACCCTCTGACTAAAGAAATTCCTCCTCATCTCCTTCCCAAAGGAACGTCCTTTAATTGTGTGGCCTCTAGTCCTAGACTCTCCCACTAGTGGAAACATCCTCTCCACATCCACTCTATCCAGGCCTTTCACTATTCTGTATGGTTCAATCAGGTCCTCCCCTCATTCTTCTAAACTCCAGCGAGTACAGGCCCAGTGCCGACCCAGTGCTCATCATATGTTAACCCACTCATTCCTGGGGTCGCTTGAGGAAGGTTCTTGACCCGAAACGACACCCATTCCCTCTCCCCAGAGATGTCCCACTGAGTTACTGCGGCATGTTGTGTCGATGTTCTAGAGCAGTGGTTCTCAACCTTTTTTCAGTGATGTACCCCCTGTGAAATATTTATTCAGCCAAGTACCACCTAACCAGCGCAAAAATATAGGCCTACATATATGTACCGAGGCCTATATTTTAAAATCTCACGTACCCCCCGGAGTGCCTTCACGTACCCCCAGGGGTACGCGTACCCCCATTTGAGAACCACTGTTCTAGAGAGTTCCTTTCACTGTGGCGTGGCCCGCTGAAGCAGCGCTGCCTGGAGACCGATGCTGACTGTGAGACATTGCAAGTGTGGAACGGGGAACGGTGGGAGTCGGTACTTTGGATATATTTTTTAAGGCCAACACTGTCAGCTTCAGTCCGGAGATACAGCAGGGCAGCTGACAATACCTCCCTGAGGCTGGCAGGTGACAAGCCTGACCTTTGTGGGGCATGACAGGGCAGGGCAATGTTTAAAGACCAGGAATGCAACATGTGAGCTGTCAGTCTGATCCCTGAGTTGAGGTCCCTGGGGCAGAGCTGAAGTGATCGACCTTCACTGTCCAGGCCAGAGTGACCTCCCTGTATCAGGGCACGCGCTCACAGACAGAAGCACCTGTGTGGTGACGGCCAACTGAGCCAAACGTTACTTCATGCATCAGGCTTCAACCCCGTGGAACCATTCAAACTAAAACACTTTTGTTCAATGGCATAAATCGGTGTGTGTGTGAGGGTGGGCCTCAGTCAGTACTGTGTACGGTGGTCAGTCACAGTGGTAGTAGCCCTGACCCATCCACACTCACTATCTTCCCCTTTGTATCTCCGACTGCAGGTTTGTAGGTTAAATGGGTTAGGTATAAACTGTAAATTGTCCCTAGTGTGTAGGATGGCGCTAGTGTACAGGGATCGCTGGTCAGCAGGGAATCAGTAGGCCAAAGGGCCTTTTCATGCACTGTATCTCTAAAGTCTAATGTCTACTGCACTGGAGTTTTGAATTGATTGTATCCAAGTTCTATCTCTCTCTCTCTCAACCCCATTCTCCTGCCTTCTCCCCATCACTCCTGAAACCCGTACTAATGAGGAACCTGCCAGCCTCCACTTTAAAAATACCCAATGACGACATCCACAGCCGTTGGTATAACCATATAACCATATAACAATTACAGCACGGAAACAGGCCAACTCGGCCCTTCTAGTCCGTGCCGAACACGTATTCTCCCCTAGTCCCATCTACCTGCACTCAGACCATAACCCTCCATTCCTTTCCCGTCCATATACCTATCCAATTTATTTTTAAATGATAAAATCGAACCTGCCTCCAACCACTTCCACTGGAAGCTCATTCCACACAGCTACCACTCGCTGAGTAAAGAAGTTCCCCCTCATGTTACCCCTAAACTTCTGTACCTTAATTCTCAAGTCATGTCCTCTTGTTTGAATCTTCCCTACTCTCAATGGGAAAAGCTTATCCACGTCAACGGTTTAGAGGAGTTTAGAGGTATTTAGATTGTGTTGGGCAGGTTATTTGATATCTGGTTTTCCTGGCCACTTTGTATCGTCAAAACTTAGATTCTTAATGAATTACAACATCTAATTCAATTTGACATCCTGTTATTTCAACTCAGCACATTACTCAAATCCAATCATTCTTCTTATTACACCCACAGCTTATTACATAAAGGACAAAATGAGAACAACACTTTTATGGTGTATCTGAGAGAAGACTCAGCGGGTCAGGCAGCATCTGTGGAGAACATGGATAGGTGACGTTTCACAGAGTGCTGGAGTAACTCAACGGGTCAGGCAGCATCTGTGGAGAACATGGATAGGTGACGTTTCACAGAGTGCTGGAGTAACTCAGCGGGTCAGGCAGCATCTGTGGAGAACATGGATAGGTGACGTTTCACAGAGTGCTGGAGTAACTCAACGGGTCAGGCAGCATCTGCGGAGAACATGGATCTCCTCACATTGAGACCTTGAGATTATAATTAAAATATTTAATATTTTAATATTAATATTCAGTGAACTCGTGCCTGTTCACTGTGCACGACAAACTACAGGACACACGTTGATTCACTTCTACAAAAACACATGTAAAAACTTCTCCCCTTCCATCTCACCAGAAAAATACTCAACAACTGAACAGTGACTGGAAGTGAATGCAACAATGCCAAGGTACATGATGTCACGTAAGGTGCAGAGCAGAGGGACGGAGATTGGAACAAGAGTTCACAGTTGACTCTCAGGAGCGATCATTACACCTCCCTCTCCTCCCACTCAATGGGAACATTGACCCAGTTTCTCTCCAGATACTTCCCGCTCTGTAATTCACCACCAGATCACGCACCACTTGGGCAAAGCACAGAGACGGCAAACTGGACACAAGAGTTGCAGATGCTGTAACTGGAACAAAGCCATCTACCCCCGTCAAGCAGCATCATTGGGGACAACACCACACTCTCAAACATTAAAAAATAAACTCTATTCATAATCAAAAGATACATACAAAAGAAAAACACATTCTCAGTGCGTCTCTTCATTCAGCATTGTACCCAGTAGTTTAGTGAATTTAGAAGGATGAGTGGGGATCTTATAGAAACATATAAAATTCTTGAGGGATTGGACACGTTAGAGGCAGGAAACATGTTCCCCATGTTGGGGGAGTCCAGAACCAGGGGTCACACAGTTTACGAACAAGGGGTCGGCCATTTAGAACTGTGATGAAGACAAACTTTTTCACCCAGAGAGTTGTGATTCTGTGGAATTCTCTATCACAGAAGGCAGTGGAGGCCAATTCACTGGATGTGTTCAGGAGAGAGTTAGATTTAGCTCTTAAGGCTAACTTAGCTCTTAGCTCAAGGGATATGGGGAAAAAGCAGGAACGGGGTACTGATTCTGGATGATCAGCCATGATCACATTGAATGGCGGTGCTGGTTCGAGGGGCCGAATGGCCTACTCCTGCGCCTATTTTCTATGTTTCTAGTGTAGTATGATGGCACTTTGCTTCACACGAGTTCCATGCTATCCCACTTTCTCATCCACTCCCTACACACTAGGGGGCAATTTACAGAGGGGCCAATTAACCTACAAACCCGCACGTCTTTGGGGCGTGGGAGGAAACCAGAGCACCCGGAGGAAACCCACGTGGTCACTGGGAGAACGTGCAAACTCCACACGGACAGACAGCAGCAGAGGTCAGGATCGAACCTGGATCACTGGCACTGTGAGGCAGCAGCTCTACCCGCTGCGACACTGTGCCGCCCACATTAACATTAATGTGAACATTACCTGCGAATCCCCCGTCCAGTTTCGAATGAACGGCATCTAACTTCAGAATGATCGCTGGAGATAACTGCTTGAAGTTAATTCCACTTTTATTGGATTTACGTAGGAAATAAGTTACTGTGCAATCCATCCTGTAGCCTGTTGTGTTGCGAGACCATTTGTTTTAATTAATGAAACCATCTTCTTTGTACTGTTCTCAAGTGTATGAATAATTCAGGAGCATGATAGACCCACTGAGGACTATAAAATTATCAACCATTTCAACTGAATTCCCCAGGAAGGCAGAGAATGAATAACTGTCAGGATTTATCAGCACAACTTGGAATTAGGTCAGCTTAAATATTTCATTATTTATCACCATCTACCTTGAATGGAGAAGTACCTTCTAACTCACTAATGTGTTGCCAGTGTATGTTACAGCAAGGCTACATGTTGAGACCCACCAGGGCTCAATAATACATCAAATCTGCAGTAAAATGCCGCATGCCACGGAAACATCACCATGTGCATTCACATTTGTCAGAGTTCCACACAGGTAACTCAAAGATTATACCCGAGGAGCAGAACAGAACACAAAGAAAACAGAGATTCTTTGCCTCGAACAATCTTGAGCCCTGTTCTTTCTGACGGGTGAATAAAGACTCTATTGTAAATAATTTAATACAGGTTAAATTCACAGAGCTGGCTCGCATTCGCCTGTGGCCACAATGCTTCAAATGGTAAATTTGAAATTGCAATCCTCGTGCTGCTTCAGTTTGAGACCGAGCCTTAATGTTGATAGTTGGCGGGAGTCTAATTAGAGGAGTGATGTGGGGACTGTGGGATTAAAATAGCTCCTCAGTAGTGCAGACACAAAGTGCTGGAGTAACTAAGCGGGTCGGGCAGCATCTGTGGAGAACATGGATAGGTGACGTTTCACAGAGTGCTGGAGTAACTCAGCAGGTCAGGGCAGCATCTGTGGAGAACATGGATAGGTGACGTTTCACAGAGTGCTGGAGTAACTCAGCGGGTCAGGCAGCATCTCTGGATAGAAGGAATGGGTGACGTTTTGGGTCGAGACCCTTCTTCAGACTTCTTCAGACTCTGAGACTGAAGAGGGTCTCGACCCAAATCGTCACCCGCTCCTTCTCTCCAGAGATGCTGCCTGAGCCGCTGAGTCACTCCAGCACTTTGTGTCTACCACAGAGGCAGAGGATAAACCACAGTTTCCCTCTCATGGCAACAAATGCTTCACAAATGTGAGATTTGCCACAAAACACAACAGTGCCTGGTGGATTTCTAGATGTGCTGGGAATGAACCAATGAAAGAATTGGAATCTAAAAACATGAAAGGTTGTTGACTATTTTGTACATAAACTATAATCTAATGCCACATGGATTTCCCCACGGTGATTATTATTCAGCTACCTATATCACTGAATTCCCAGACATGCATCTTTGTAAGGATGAAATTAAATCATGCATAAGATGCAGGTACAGATGAGGTTGGTCTGGGCAGGTTGGGCTGATGGGCCTGATGTCACTCTGTCACTGATGTCACTCACGTGTTTCTAGCTTCAGGTTCCTGGGAGTCAACATCTCCGATGACCTCTCTTGGACCCACAATACCTCAACTCTGATCAAGATGGCTCACCAGCGTCTCTTCTTCCTGAGGAGACTGAAGAAGGTCCATCTGTCTCCTCAGATCCTGGTGAACTTCTACCGCTGCACCATCGAGAGCATCCTTACCAACTGCATCACAGTATGGTATGGCAACTGCTCTGTCTCCGACCGGAAGGCATTGCAGAGGGTGGTGAAAATTGCCCAACGCATCACCGATTCCTCGCTCCCCTCCATTGAGTCTGTCCAAAGCAAGCGTTGTCTGCGGAGGGCGCTCAGCATCGCCAAGGACTGCTCTCACCCCAACCATGGACAGTTTACCCTCCTACCATCCGGGAGGCGCTACAGGTCTCTCCGTTGCCGAACCAGCAGGTCCAGGAACAGCTTCTTCCCGGCGGCTGTCACTCTACTCAACAACGTACCTCGGTGACTGCCAATCACCCCCCCAACCCCCCGGACACTTATTATCACTTATTATTATTTATTCAAATCATTTGCTATGTCGCTCTTCCAGGGAGATGCTAAATGCATTTCGTTGTCTCTATACTGTACACTGACAATGACAATTAAAATTGAATCTGAATCTGAATCTGAGGTGTCACGGTGGTGCAGCGGTAGAGTTGCTGCCTCACAGCGCCACACACCCAGGTTCGATCCTGATTACAGGTGCTGTCTGTATGGAGTTTGCACGTTCTCCCCGTGACCTGAATGGAATTTTCTTCGGCTGCTCCGGTTTCCTCCCACACTCCAAAGACGTGCAGGTTTGTCGGCAAATTGGTTTTGATAAAATTGTAAATTGTCCCTAGTGTGTGTAGGATAGTGCTAGTGTGCGGGGATCGCTGGTCGGTGCCGACTCGCTGGGCAGAAGGGCCTGTTTCCATGCTGCATATCTAAACTAAACATCACAACATTACCAAGACAACCGCAGTATGGGACTCACCACAGACGGCGGTGGAGGCCAAGTCAATGGATATTTTTAAGGCAAAGATAGATAGATTCTTGATTAGTACAGGTGTCAGGGGTTATGGGAAGAAGGCAGGAGAATGGGGTTAGGAGGAAGATCAATGTTGGGCGAGTCCAGAACCAGGGGTCACCGTCTTAGAATAAAGGGGAGGCCATTTAAGACTGAGGTGAGAAAACACTTTTTCACCCAGAGAGTTGTGAATTTGTGGAATTCCCTGCCACAGAGGGCAGTGGAGGCCAAATCACTGGATGGATTTAAGAGAGAGTTAGATAGAGCTCTAGAGGCTAGTGGAATCAAGGGATATGGGGAAAAGGCAGGCACGGGTTATTGATTGGGGACGATCAGCTATGATCATATTGAATGGCGGTGCTGGCTTGAAGAGCCGAATGGCCTCCTCCTGCACTTATTTTCTATGTTTCTATGTTTCTATCAGCCATGATTGAATGGTGGAGTAGACGATGGGCTGAATGGCCTAATTCTGCTCCTATCACATATGACCTTATGTTGATACAAATCCAAGACAAATGGGTGGAGGATGGAGAAGATAGATGTCTGGGTGAATAGTCACCACCACCATGTTACTTACTGCAGCCATCTTCATCACTGTGGTCTCCACAATCATTGTCTCCATCACATTGCCACTGTGCGGGGATACAGGTGCATTCGCCAAAGGCACTCACGGCACAGGTGAAGTGGTTCCTGCCGCACGAACACTCGCTGCCTCCTGACCCCGTCACACCTGCACACAAACACAAACGACACGTCAGTCTTCACCAAGATCAAACTCTTCATCAGCTCCACAGCCGACACCAAGAGCAGCCCTTGCACTTGGTTTATTCCCAGCCTGCTCAGTATAGACATAGAAACATAGGCAATAGGTACAAGGAGTAGGCCATTCGGCCCTTCGAGCCAGCAATGCCATTCAATGTGATCATGGCTGATCATCCCCAATCAGTACCCCATTCCTGCCTTCTCCCCATATCCCCTGACTCCGCTATCTTTATGAGCCCTACCCAGCTCTCTCTTGAAAGTATCCAGAGAACCGGCCTCCACCGCTCTCTGAGGCAGAGAATTCCACAGACTCACAACTCTGTGAGAAAAAGTGTTTCCTCGTCTCCGTTCTAAATAGCTTACCCCTTATTCTTAAACTGTGGCCCCTGGTTCTGGACTCCCCCAACATCGGGAACATGTTTCCTGCCTCTTTTATTGCAACTCTTTGCCTTCTGCCATCCAGCCAACTCACTATCCGTGCTAGTATCTTCCCTTTAATACCATGGGCTCTCATCTTCCCGAGCGGCACCTTATTGACGGCCTTCTGAAAATACCCAGTGCAGGCAGGTGGGACTAGTGTAGCTGGGACATTGTCTCAGCTTTTCTCCAGAGATGCTGCCTGGCCCGCTGTCACTCCAGCGTTTTGTGTCTTTCTTAATTTAAACCAGCATCTGCAGTTCCTCCCTACACTGACCAGAAATATCGTGCTTTGAAACAGCCTCTACTGCAAAGAAAACTGCTTTTGCCTAATATTCATCATATTAAATTCTTAGGGGATTCAAAATCATTATTAACATAAAATGCTATTCAGCAAAGTAAAGAAAGAATAGCTCTGTTATTGTAAGCAATGCATTAAAGGTTTAATGGGGCAGAGAGTATTTCTTCATTAAATTTTATGTACTGAAATATTGAAACCTCGTGATGTCATTTAGACTGTGAACTAGAGGCATGGATATAGTGTGTGCAGCTACCATGTTGTTGCAATTCTCTCTAATTCCTGAGGCGTTGAGACAATTTGTTGTTGCGGCACGGTGGTGCAGCGGTAGAGTTGCTGCCTCACAGCGCCAGAGACACGGTTCCATCCTGACTACGGGTGCTGTCTGTACGGAGTTTGTACGTTCTCCCCGTGACCCCGTAGGTTTTCGGTTTCCTTCCATACAAGTATGTAGGTTAATTGGCTTGGTATAGATGTAAATTGTCCCCAGTGTGTGTAGGATTGTGTTAGTGTGCGGGGATCTCCAAACAAAATTAAACTAATCTAGGTCAGTCCCAGCAAAGCTGTGGAGATCGCGATGTGGGATTTTTGCCATAAATGCTTTGTAAGAGATAAATGATGTGGCTTTTATTCCATTTTCTGTAAAATATCATGGCACCAGAAGTGTTGCATAGTTGCCTTTCAAAAGGAATTTGATAACCAGAGAGCTGTTGTAAAAGTTGGTTCCCATCTGGTATGAAGATTACCAAAGTTTTACTAAGCGTTGAGACGGAAGGACATTTAACTCTGCTGTGTAAATTGTCCTCCACTTTACTTGACAAGGAATAATTTAAGAACACGATTAAATATAAATCACGGAAGTGCTGTAAAGTGTAGCAGCCCAGCCATCGTTTACCTTTCCTGTAACTAAATCACCAGTACTTCACGAGTGGTGCGATTCCGACAATCTTTCAGTGACACACACACACCACATTCTTCACTGGAATCACAGCGGAATGATCAGCGCAGGCAGATGGCTTGGCAATATCTTTTTTTTTTAATGCTCACGTTTCATTTGAATGTTGTCCACATAACAAAAGAACATCTATTTTTCATCACAACTTCCTGCCTGGAGGATCGTGAATAAATCACACACAAGCTGGCTCACCGCGCAATGACATTAATATCCCCCGCATCAAATCACTAGCATCGACCCAAAGGGGGAAACTTCAGCCAGGACCCAGGCACCACTTTTAGACAGGCCCAGTGAGTCCGCACAGCCCCCTCCCCCCCCCCCCCCCGACTACACCAGTACTACCCTACACACTGGGGACATTAGTCATATAGTACTTGGGCAAGTGGAACATTACAGGCAGGGTGAAGATAGATTCAAAATCCTAGAAGCGGAATTTAGAAAAAGGATAAAGAATAAATAGCCCAGGAAAGGCAACGGCAAATGAGGCCAAAGTGAGAAAAACATCAAAGAGGCAAAAATGAAAAATGTTTTGACTTAACATGATAAAGAGTAGATGATAAAAATCAAAATAAAGGGTTAAATAATTAATGTTTCAGTAATGTAATATAGTAGTGTGGTGATAATAGACAATAGGTGCAGGAATAGAGGCCATTCGGCCCTTCGAGCCAGCACCGCCATTCAATGTGATCATGGCTGATCATCCCCAATCAGTACCCCATATCTCCTGACTCCGCTATCTTTAAGAGCCCTATCTAACTCTCTCTTGAAAGTAGTGTCACCTTGTCGTGGTGGTGAAGCTTGTGTGGACCTGAGATCCTGAGAGCGATGCCGTCTGGAGCTACGCTCCTGGTAGGGCCACCCATGGCGGTAAGGTCGAGGGGGAGGTCTCTGACAAAGAGCAATCCAACGAAGACCTCAACGGTGGAACATGCGGAGGACGATGGCTGACCTTAGTGGAGCGTCACAACGGCTGGGAAGGCGGATGAAGGCTGCGGCAGAAAAGGGTCTCCGGTCGTCTTGGACTCCATGCCACTGGATCCTGACCCAGATCTGTCAAGGACCGTGGGGTGGCTGTTGCTGCACCAGTCTCCCCACGTTAAGCAAAGTCACGCACGGGCATCCTCCATGAGGGGACAGTCATACTCGTTTCCAGTAACCGCGATATGAGTGTAGTGCAGGATGGGACGGGATCAGTAGACCAGTGTATCATAAGTGATAGGAGCAGAATTAGGCCATTCGACCCATCACGTCTACGCTGTCATTCCATCGTGGGTGAGAGACATCACTGAGGCTGGTCAGACTGGGACAGAAGGGAACAGAGAGACACAGATATTGGCGGGGTTATTTATAGGTCACCAAATGGACATTCTGTCATTGGGCGTGGCGTATAACAGGACATTTGAGGAGAGTGTAACAGGAGTAGTGCAGTGACCACAGGGATCGTTCGTCGACATGTTCACCGGATGAGACTAATTAACAGATATACGCTGAAGGACGACTTCATGGAGGGGGGGTGGATATGTTCCACATCACTATGTTGAGGAATCACAAAGGATAATAGTTGGTTTACAATCACATGTCGTGCAATTGTTGATAATCTTGGTGTAAATGGAGCTCAGGGCAGAGTGACTATAAAATGGTATTATTTAGGAGTTGTAAACTGATATAGTACAATCCAAAACTGGGGATGAAATCTAAACCAGGCAAGACGTTAACATCCGCAGCTAACTGGAAAAACACATTGCTAATCATTTGTCCAGACTAGGTGTGAGTGTGTGTGCGAGTGTGTGTGTGTCTGTGCAAGAGTGTGTGTGTGTGAGTGTGTGTGTGTATGCGAGTGAGTGTGTGTGAGTGTGTGTGCGAGAGAGCGTGTGTGTGCAAGAGTGTGTGTGTGAGAGTGAGTGTGTGTGCGATTGTGAGAGTGAGTGTGTGTGTGTGTGAGAGAGTGTGTGTGAGAGTGAGTGTGTGTGAGTGTGTGTGTGCAAGTGAGTGCGTGTGCGAGTGAGTGTGTGTGCGAGAGAGCGTGTGTGTCTGTGCAAGAGTGTGTGTGTGTGAGTGTGTGTGAGAGTGAGTGTGTGTCTGTGCAAGAGTGAGTGTGTGTGAGTGTGTGTGTATGCGAGTGTGTGTGTGTGAGTGTGTGTGAGAGAGAGTGTGTGTGTGTGTGTGTGTGTGAGAGAGAGTGTGTGTGTGTGTGTGTGTGTGAGCGTGTTTGCGAGTGTGTGTGAGAGTGAGTGTGTGTCTGTGCAAGAGTGAGTGTGTGTGAGTGTGTGTGTATGCGAGTGTGTGTGTGTGAGTGTGTGTGAGAGAGAGTGTGTGTGTGTGTGTGTGTGTGAGCGTGTTTGCGAGTGTGTGTGAGAGTGAGTGTGTGCAGACTTGATGGGCCGAATGGTCGCTGGGAGAAGGCAACACTACCACACAGCCCAATGTTGTAAGCTGATAGAAAAATACCTTCAATATTTTATGTTGGACCGTGTGTTTTTAATGAATCACTGAGGCTTCTGAATATTAATTCCATATTTAGTGTGAAAGGCCATCTCCATGACACTCAATTCCTTTGATTCCGTTCAAAATGAGAAGTGCAGAGTTAAATATTTGCAGAGTTGACATCAATGTCAGCGTCGTGCTCATGGCCAGGGGGTTGGAAGGATTCTGATGCACTTTTAGTAATCATTAAATGTATCAGCAAGATATTACTGGCTCTCTCCCAGTCACAGGCAGCTTGGAATAATAATACACTAATTACAGGAGGGGGACACAAGATGCTGGAGTGATTCAGCGGGACAGGCAGCATCTCTGGAGAGAAGGAACAGGTGACATTTCGGGTCGAGACCCTTCCTCAGACTGTGAGTCAGGGGAGAAGGAGACAGAGACAGAAACTGCTCTCCTCAAAGTCCTCAACGACCTCCTCACCTCTGCTGACACTGGTTCCCTCAACATCCTCATCCTCCTCGACCTGAGCGCAGCCTTCGATACAGTGAACCATAACATCCTGCTCACCAGACTCAAGGACCTCGGCATTGAAGGCTCTGCACTCAGCTGGCTCCGTTCCTACCTTTCCAACAGATCCCACTTCATCTCTCTCCACAACCACACCTCTGCTACAGCCGCAGTCACTCAAGGCGTTCCCCAAGGCTCCGTACTCGGCCCCCTCCTCTTCATCATCTACATCCTCCCCCTTGGTCAGATACTCCGCCACTTCAATCTGGACTTCCACTGTTACGCTGATGACACCCAGATTTACCTTGGCACCAAATCCCCCCACAACCCCCCCCCTCTCCCATATCAACTCCTGTTTGTCAGCAATAAAAACCTGGATGCAACATAATTTCCTCAAACTCAACAGCGATAAGACAGAATTTCTCCTCATAGGCTCCAAAGCCACACTTAGCAAAATCAATAACCCCACTCTCACCATCGACGGCACCACTGTCTCCCCATCTCCCCAGGCCCGCAACCTTGGCGTGATCTTTGATTCCACCCTCTCCCTTGAGCCTCACATACGCCATGTCATTAAAACCTCCTTCTTTCATCTCCGCAACATCGCCAAACTCAGACCCTCTCTCACACCGCCTGCTGCTGAAAGACTCATCCATGCCTTCATCTCCTCCCGACTGGACTATTGCAACTCACTTCTCCTTGGCATCAGCTCCACCTACATCAACCGACTCCAACTGGTCCAGAACGCAGCCGCCCGACTCATCACCCACACCAAATCCTGGCATCACATCACTCCAGTCCTCAAAAAACTTCACTGGCTTCCCGTCTCCCACCGGATCACCTACAAAATCCTGGTCCTCACCTACAAAGCCCTCCACCATCTGGCCCCCACATATCTCATTGACCTCCTCTCCCCCTACCAACCCTCACGGTCCCTCAGATCCACATCAGCCGGTCTCCTCTCCATCCACAAGTCCAACCTCCGCAGTTTTGGGGACAGAGCCTTCTCCAGGGCAGCCCCCAGGCTCTGGAACTCCCTCCCCCAACTGATCCGCAATTCCGTGTCCCTCCCCATCTTCCAGTCCCGCCTCAAGACCCATCTCTTCACCTCTGCCTATCCTTAGTCCCACGTCCCCGTCCCTTTTCATCTGTGCATTAATTGCCTCATGCTGTGTTTTGTATTGAATTCTGTCTTTACTTTGTGTACTAGTCATGTCTCTACTATTTATTTAATTCCCCTTACATGTTTTTCCTATACATGCTCAATTTTTGTAAGGTGTCCTTGAGACTCTTGAAAGGCGCCCATAAATAAAATGTATTATTATTATTATAAGGAAGGGCAAGGTGTGAAAATGAGACATCAAAATAGATGGTAATCAAGGAAAATGTAGAATTGTTAGCTCGGAGTATTTGCTGTTGCTTCCTACAGTCAGTACAGAGGCCACCATAGGATAGGTTATTATTGTCACGTGCATCAGGAAACAATGAAAAGCTTTTTGTTGCGTGATATCCAGTCAACGGAAAGACTATACATGATTACAATCCATAACAGGTCATCGGAGTTCCCTCCACAACTCCCCCCTTCCCACCCAAACCAGCTGTCACAAAACTAGGAGATAGCTACGATCTTCTAGTTTTGACCTTATTCCAGGTGCGACAGAGGTTCACCTGCATCTCCTCCAACATCATTTATTGCATCCGCTGCTCTAGATGTCAGCTGATCTACATCGGTGAGACCAAGCGTAGGCTTGGCGATCGCTTCGCCCAACACCTCCGCTCGGTCCGCAATAACCAACCTGATCTCCCGGTGGCTCAGCTCTTCAACTCCCACTCCCATTCCGAATCCGACCTTTCTGTCCTGGGCCTCCTCCATGGCTAGAGTGAGGACCACCGTAAATTGGACGAGCAGAACCTCATATTTCACTTGGGGCAGTTTACACCCCAGCGGTATGAACATTGACTTCTCCAATTTCAGGTAGTCCCTGCTTTCTCCTCCCCTTCCCAGCTCTCCCACAGCCCACTGGCTCCACCTCTTCCTTTCTTCTCCCTCCACCCATCACCGTCACATCAGTCTGAAGAAGGGTTTTGACCCGAAATGTCGCCTATTCCTTCGCTCCATAGATCCAGCCTCACCCGCTGAGTTTCTCCAGCATTTTTGTCTACCTTCGATTTTCCAGCATCTGCAGTTCTTTCTTAAACAGATAGCTACGATCGTTCAGTTGGTTTGTTCAGGCATTAGAAACAACTTATCAGACAGATACACCATGAAACAGGCCCTTCGGCCCATTGAGTCCACGCTGACCATCAAACACCGTTTACACTAATCTAATCCAATGTTATTCTCCCAACGCCGCCCAGATTCTGCCACTCGGGACAATTTACATCAGCCAATGAATCTGCAAACCATCTTTGGGATGTGGGAGGAAACTGGAGCACATGGAAGAAACCCACACGGTCACATGGGGCAGGTGGGACTAGTGTAGCTGGGACATGTTGGCCAGCATGGGAAAGTTGGGCCAAAGGGCCTGTTTCCGTGCTGTGTGAATCTATGACGCTAGGGGTATCAGGGTGGTGCAGCGGGTGGAGCTGCTGCCTCACAGCGCCAGAGGCCCAGGTTCTCTCAGTCGGTGTGCCATCATTACCAGCTGCTGCCAAGCATCACCCATCAACAGGGCATCATTATTCCCAGGTGTCCACCTGTCCAGCCGCCAATCACAGAGATAGATGATGAAGGGCAGGTGAGCAGCGAGCATCATAAACATGTGTACACAATCCAACGATGCGACTCTGTGCAAGGAATGCTAATCAGCCGAGTTCTTTAAATGTACCGCTGTCTCTAAAACAGATTCACCATGGATATGTACTGAAGAAATGTAACACATCTAACACAACGATGAAGGTGCCAGCTCACCGCGACTGTCTGCACTGTCTGTCTCTAATGATAGAGAGAAACTACGACCATTTGACAAGCAACCTCACACATGGAGCTGTTACTGTAAATTGGGTGTATTAATAATTTGGAAGAGATTAGGGGCGGTACGGTGGCGCAGCGGTAGAGACCCGGGTTCGATCCTGACTACGGGTGCTGCCTGTGCGGAGTTCGTACGTTCTCCCTGTGACCGCGTGGGTTTTCTCCGGGATCTCGTTTCCTTCCACACTTCAAAGACGTGCAGGTTTGAAGGTTAATTGGCTTAGGTAAAATTGTAAATTCTCCTAGTGTGTGTAGGACAGTGTTAATGTGCGTGGATCGCTGGTCGGCACAGACTCTGTGGGCCGAAGGGCCTGTTTCCTTGCTGTATCTCTAAACTAAACTCAAATGTAGGTAGCATAATTTTGCAGATGACACAAATTAAATTGGTGGCGTAGTGAACCGCGAGGAGAATTGTCTAGGCTTACGACAGCGTGTGGATCAGTTGAGAAAGAGGATGAGAGAACGGCAGAAGAACTTAACACAACATCAGCCATGATCACATTGGCCTCCTCCTGCACCTATTTTCTATGTTTCTATGTAACGTGCACAGTGTTACATCTTGGCTTGGATGAGGGGGAACCTCATTGAAACTTAGCGAATATAGAAAGGCTTGGATAGAGTGGATGAGGAGCGGATGTTTCCACTGGTGGGAGAGTCTAGATTCTTGATTAGTACGGGTGTCAGAGGATATGGGGAGAAGGCAGGAGAATGGGGTTAGGAGGGAGAGATAGATCAGCCATGAATGAATGGCGGACTAATTCCCCAATCAAGAATCTGTCTATCTCTGCCTTAAATATATCCACTGACTTGGCCTCCACAGCCGTCTGTGGCAATGAGTTCTTCAGAGTAACCACATTCTGACTAAAGAACCTCACCTTTCTAAAAGAGCGCCCTTTAATTCTGAGGCTTTGACTCCTGGTCCTAAACTCTCCCACTAGTGGAAACATCCTCTCCACATGCATTCTATCCACAGTACGTCTTTTATTATTCTGTAAGTTTCAATGAGGAGGCCCCTCATCCTTCTAAACTCCAGCGAGTACAGGCCCAGTGCCGTCAAACGCTCATCATAGGTTAACCCACTCATTCCTGGGATCATTCTTGTAAACCTCGTCTGGACCCTCTCCAGAGACGGCACATCCTTCCTTAGTGGCCACATTTGCTCACAGTACTTTGCTCAGTCCAATATCACAGCTCAGACCCAAGCTAACACCAGGGTTACAAGCTGATGGGACCCACGGGAGGTGGGATTTCAAAACCAATGCCCCGCATTTCACTGCTTTTACATCTAAATTAAAACCAGATTCAGTCATTTGACATAATTTAGAGCTGGCATTTCATTACCAATCATTTTAAATTGGTGATGAATGTGCATCCATACTGTGCAGTAAATGGTGAACGATATCTTGCTCCTTGATGAAGATCAATGCCTGTCTACTACACTCATCACTGTACTGGCCGCAACATTAACCTCTGTGTGGAGTTGGGGACAGTTGTGTGTCCCAATGTACAATGACAAGATAGACACAAAATGCTGGAGTAACTCAGCGGGACAGGCAGCATCTCTGGAGTGAAGGAATGGGTGACGTTTCGGGTCGAGATCGAGACATTTCTTCAGACTCAACCCGAAACGTCACCCATTCCTTCACTCCAGAGATGCTGCCTGTCCCGCTGACTTACTCCAGCTTTATGTGTCTATCTTCAGTTTAAACTGGCATCTGCAGTTCCTTCTTAAACAAGTGAAAATATTTTCCTGCTCAACATTATTGTGGTCCCTGATTCACATATTAAACCGTTCCACCATTCTACTTTTACCTGTAACATCTTATATCCTCTACGTGGGAAGTGAAACTGAGACAGAGACTTACCGCCTGTTCAGAGTGATCTACAGCCAACATATCTACACCCACACACACCTACACACACCTCCACACACACACCTACACCCACACACCTACACCTCACACACCTACAAGAATAAGGGGTAAGTCATTTAGTTTGGAGATGAGGAAACACTTTTTCACACAGAGAGTTGTGAGTCTGTGGAATTCTCTGCCTCAGAGGGCGGTGGAGGCAGGTTCTCTGGATGCTTTCAAGAGAGAGCTAGATAGGGCTCTTAAAGATAGCGGAGTCAGGGGATATGGGGAGAAGGCAGGAACGGGGTACTGATTGGGGATGATCAGCCTCGAAGGGCCGAATGGCCTACTCCTGCACCTATTGTCTATTGTCTATATACCCCACACACCTACACACACACACACACACCTACACACACACACATCTCCAGCCCACACCGTTCCGACACATGGTTATAATTTGCCAATGATGTCAGCATATCACCAGTCGATTATCATCTTGAGCGGATTTATTGTGTATTAATTTCAATGAAATCGGAGTAACAGCGTTTAAAATGCAGCTGCTGGAGGCGTGAGGCTTTTGCGGAGATATTGTGTTGCATCTGACTGCGCGTGCAGGCTTCTCCCTGCACGGTGGCCTGATGGGTCCTGGATTATATCAGGATGAAATGCCCAGGATGGAGAGAGGTGATTCCCTTGGTCAATGGGATCTCTGTTCCCTCCCTCACACAGTTCTCATCCTCACGCCTGATGGGTGGAATATCGGAGAAATAGACCGATGGCAAGTCACGTCCGGACATGAGGCATTGGAGGGATGATCAGCAAATAGGCACGGAGCCAGTCCCAGCCAGGTTCACTAAATGAAGCAGGAACATGCAAGTCTCTTCAGAGTTTCCTCAAACGGCCGCTTGGAGCAGCAGAGATGTAACACACAGATGGCGAGGTCCTCCAGTTACATACAACCGGTACCGATCTGCCCTTCCTTGGATGTACTAAGTGTTTGAAGCAATGACATCAATACTCATTCCAGAACAGGCGGCCAATACCAATACATCGCTGCATTGTAAGGGTAAACGTGGACCCGCAACCTTGCTGTTCATCGCGGTGTGTGTCTGTATCATCTTGGCTTTGCACCGTGTGAATTTCAGACAGCGTTTCCCCCGCTTGCCCTGTCCCCTGGCTGGTGAAGGAAGTGCGTGTGTATGAGTTCCACTCTCGCCAGTCCCCGTTCCAGTTGCCGGTTCTTCAGGCGATTGCCGGCAACTTGACAGTGGGACAGGCCCATCATGACCTTATATATTCCCAGGAGATCACCTCTCATCCTCCTGCGCGCTGAAGAACATAATCCCAGTCTCCCAGCCCCTCCCTGTAGCTCAGGCTCTCGAGTCCTGGCAACATCTGCCCACCTCCACTTTGCTATCCAAACCCTGCCAGGTTTTCTGCACATGTACTTAAACAAATATTAATTTAATAATATTCCAGATAGTGGAAGAACTAATGAGGTTCAGATTATATTTCAAGTGCCAGGGCTTGAAGGTTTAAAGATTCGTAAATTGGATATTAAAATATTAGGAAGATGTAAACTATTGTTAAATATTATTGTGTGGTTATTTTAGTTGAAGCCACTGGAGATGTAATAAAGAATCTCCAATGCTGACATTTCCAGCCTCATGTATTTCTCCAAAGCTAGAGGTTTCGGGTGAAGAGTGGGTGGAGAGGTGCCTAAATCCCAGCTGATTGTGATATACATTTCCTTGCGTTCCCAAATACGTTGACCCTAATTAAAGGGGTGATTTGAAAGATGCGGAGAGAACTGGAGACGGCAGCTGTCGGCAGCAACGCCTCGACCATCGGCTCAGATCCTTGTGTTTTATGGGTGACATTCATCTCCTGCGGAGAATTCCCTCGGTTACTGAGAGTTACTGAGAGTTGAAGAGCCCCATTAACAAGTTGCAGGTGTGTCCTGTGTTTGCAAATCTGGTGAGCACTTGCAATGAATTACATAATAAATCAAACCATCTTGTGTCCTAATAGAAGAGAATTGTGTAAAACAAAAGCTTTTGTTCGAGCCTCATTAATGGGTGATATTGGTGGAGTTTGATCATTCTCCCTGTGATCGCGTGGGTTTCCTCCGGGTGTTCCGGCTTCTTCGCACATTGCAAAGTCGTGCAGGTTGATAGGTTAGTTAATCCCATGCTCTTTAGGCTAAACTGCAATGGGTTATATTGGTGGACTGCTTGTAAACAGCCTGAATGAGGCAGCGGTCTATGCTGTCATTGCTAGCTGCTGCGTCATGTAGCAGATGTAGAAAGCAACACTAAGCAGCATGGCTGCAAGTCAAAGGTGATGTCTCTAGACCTCTGTCTCCACATCACTTCACAGGTAGAGATCCTGGGAACTTACATAGAAACATAGAAACATAGAAAATAGGTGCAGGAGTAGGCCATTCGGCCCTTCGAGCCTGCACCGCCATTCAATATGATCATGGCTGATCATCTAACTCAGTATCCTGTACCTGCCTTCTCTCCATACTCCCAGATCCCCTTAGCCACAAGGGCCACATCTAACTTACCTCAGATAGAAGAGTTGTATTCCTAATGCCCTGATCAATATTTATCCACAAATCAATGTCAGTCAGAAGAAATGTGCGGGAAGGAACTGCAGATGCTGGTTTACACCAAAGATCGACACAAAATGCTGGAGTAACTCAGCGGGACAGGCAGTATCTCTGGAGAGAAGGAATGGGTGACGTTTCGGGTCTGAAGAAGGGTCTCGACCCGAAACGTCACCAATCCTTTTACTCCAGAGATGCTGCCTGTCCCGCTGAGTTACTCCAGCATTTTGTGTCTGTCTTCAGTCAGAAGAAACATAGAAACATAGAAAATAGGTGCTGGAGTATATTGGCCATTCGGCCCTTCGAGCCAGCACCGCCATTCAATACGATCATGGCTGATCATCCAGAATCAGTACCCCGTTCCTGCTTTTTCCCCATATCCATTGATTCCGTTAGCCCTAAGAGCTAAATCTAACTCTCACTTGAAAACATACAGTGAATCGGCCTCCACTGCCCTCTGTGGCAGAGAATTCCACAGATTCACAACTCTCTGGGTGAAAAAAAATGTCCTCATCTCAGTCCTAAATGGCCTACCCCTTATTCTTAAACTGTGACCCTGGTTCTGGACTCCCCCAACATGGGAACATGTTTCCTGCACACATTGAGTTTAAAGGGTTTTGTGGGAGCCTCCAGCAGAGCCTTGTAGTTGCTACTTTCCCCACACCACGTACAGTTGCTACATTTCAAAAGTGCTTCCTCAAGCACTTTGCGATGTGTTAAGGTCATAAATAGTGCTTGATTAATTCAAGCCTTTCTTCTGCCCATCAGTAATAACCACTTGGCAAGTCATTCTACCCGCTGGTGAAAGCACCGAGCCAATGTTGGCACAACTCCCATGTTTAACCTGATTAGCATGAGAAAAGCCAACAGGCAAATCTAAAGTATAAATCTAAAGCAAGAACATCATTAAAAAAATCTAAAGCGCTTGTCTGTGACCGAGTCACTGCGTTGGGCAGGAGTGTATGTACTTGAAACAATGCACACACCGGCAACTTCAGTTACTTAACAGAGAGAGAAGTCTCCTTCATGACTGTACATCAGTCAGACACTTCAGCAGAGAATTCATCTTTCATCTCAGCCTCACCCACTCTGCACGTTGATATAGATCTCTCCCCCTCCCTCCCCATCCGAATAGTTCCCCAACTCAGGTCAGACCCTGTCTGAAGAATGGCCTCGACCCGAAACATCACCCATTCCTTCTAACCACAGATGCTGCCTGACCCGCTGAGTTACTCCAGCACTCTGTGAAACGTCACCTATCCATGTTCTCCACAGATGCTGCCTGACCCGCTGAGTTACTCCAGCACTCTGTGAAACGTCACCTATCCATGTTCTCCACAGATGCTGCCTGACCCGCTGAGTTACTCCAGCACTCTGTGAAACGTCACCTATCCATGTTCTCCACAGATGCTGCCTGACCCGCTGAGTTACTCCAGCACTCTGTGTCCTTTTTTCATTTGGATGTGTTTCAACTTGGTCCGTTTCTGCTGCTGTGTGAGGAGGGGATGGGAACATTTCCCCGACTCACATCTTCATATCGCCAGACATTGTTCACGCCGCCCCTCCCTCGTCACGACAATTCAGCGGGTTGGAGCCAGATGGCAAAGCAATGCTTTGAAGTTTCACAATGAGTGGAATTTTTATTGCCAGTTCTTCTGACCACTGGTAACGGTTGAGAGAGGATGGAGCCGGGCTGCAGCTTGTTACAATCGCAATGTTGTTGGCAATGTTCATCAGCGAACATG
>NC_045975.1:1928799-2026299 GCF_010909765.2 Amblyraja radiata | reverse complement strand
ATAAAAACAACTGCAATAAGTCAGTAATGTGAAACTCTCGCATGCTGCTTGACAGATGGTTATTTTTCAGAAATTAAATGTTATTACAGAGAGCTGTTCAATTATTAATGTCATGCATTAATACCACTGCACGACCAAGCTGCTACTCACAAACTGTCGATATTTTGGGTCCTTTGGTAGTTTTTGTAACGAAGGATTATTCTTTACTTAATACAAGGCCAACTGAGCTCGCTCACATTGACTTGTTTTAAGATAAGCGCATAACTGTCTGAAAAATGCTTTAATGGATAGTTTAGTTTAGAGATACAGCAGGGAAATAGGTCTTTCAGCCAACCGTGTCCACGCCGACCAGCGATCCCCGCACGCCAGCACTATCCTACACACTCCAGCGACAATCTTACATTTATACTAAGCCAATTAACCAACAAACCTGTGCGTCTTAGGAGTGTGGGAGGAAACCGGAGATCTGAGAGAAGACCCACGCAGCTCATGGGGAGAACGTGCAAACTCCGTACAGACAGCACCCGTAGTCAGGATCGAACCCGGGTCTCTGGCGCTGTGAGGCAGCAGCTCTACCCGCTGCACCACCGTGCTGCCCAATTTGGTAATTTGTTATACAGTTGCCAATGCACTAAAGAATAAAACTGCTCGACATTAAAACTTGTTGTTTGTCAGCTCATAATAACGTTATCATCACCCTATTAAAAACAACGTCATCATTTGCAATTGCACTTCCCATAATTATGTTGTAAATATGCTGTAGAAAGAGCATGTCTGTGTTTGTGTTGGGCTGACCACAGCATGAGTTCCTATCCTGGGCGCATGGTCCCGCAAATGCCCCCCATCTACACGTTTAAATTACATTTACAGGCGGTTCATAGCCGTGGGGACGAAGGGCCAAGAGCTCCAGCTTCAAGGACAGCTTCTCCCCATCAAACACCTATGGAACAAGCTGCTGGAGGAGGTAGTTGAGGCTGGGACTATCCCAACATTTAAGAAACCGTTAGACAGGTACATGGATAGGACAGGTTTGGAGGGATATGGACCAAACGCGGGCAGGTGGGGACTAGTGTAGCTGGGACATGTTGGCCGGTGTGGGCAAGTTGGGCTGAAGGGCCTGTTTCCACGCTGTATCACTCTGTGACTAGTGTAGCTGGGACATGTTGGCCGGTGTGGGCAAGTTGGGCTGAAGGGCCTGATTCCACACTGTATCACTCTGTGACCAGAGTGGCGAGCCACACCGCTGAACCTAATCCCAACCCCAGCCAGTAACGCACGATTGTACTACACACTTCAACTTGCACGGCCCTGGTCTAACAATCATTCATCGTTCTGGTGTTGTTGCATTAATGCACATGTGAAGCTGCCGTAAGGAAGCATCATTGTTCTGTTGCCGACATATACAACAATTAAACAGCCTTGACTCTTGGGATCTCATCACTGAATTGTTTTGAGCATCGAGCAGCCTGGGAAATATTGGTACAGAAAGTCCACTCCAGCTTCTGTCCTTTACATCAACAGCAATGTGCCCATAGGGAAAATATCCTGATATTTTGTAGACGTCTATTGGACCAAACTGGTACTGAAGCAAAAGAGACATTGCAACAATTGATTAATGTATTCAAGAGAGAGTTAGATTTAGCTCTTAGGGCCAACGGAATCAAGGGATATGGGGAGAAAGCAGGAACGGGGTACTGATTGTGGTTGATCAGCCATGATCATATTGGATGGCGGTGCTGGCTCAAAGGGCCGAATGGCCTCCTCCTGCACCTATTGTCTATGTTTCTATGTTAATGGTCTGGTTAAAGATGTACACGTTTTAATTGGAGCATTGAAGAAATGGGGACGTTTGGAAAGTGAACTCCAGAGCTGCTGAAGGCACCTGACCATCAGACAAAGGTGGCGGTGTAGGGATGCACGAGGGACTCAAACCGGAGGCAGAGACGATAGATACAGAGAAGGAAATCCAGTAAAGATAGAGCAAAATAAACCAAGAAGTAAAACAACTATGGATGTTGGAATCTGAACTGACTGCAGCAAACTGCTGGAGAATACTCAGCTGGTCCAAGAGAGAAACAGAATTAAAGATTCAGGTCAAAACCCCTTTGGCAGAACTTGATCCATGAGAAAGCAGAGGGTGAGGGGTGGAGAGAAGGTGTGATGTTCCTGTATCAGGGGGCAGGCTTAATATGTTCCCTCTAGTACATACATCAGTTGGAGAGGAGCATGTTTGATGTGTGGGTCAGAATCAGCAGCTGGTGAATATCTCGTGAAAGAGGCCGTTGTAAGTGCACTGCAGGTCAGGCAGCATCTGTGGAGAATGGAGTTAATATTACAAGTGGAGATGCTGTCTGTCCCGCTGAGTTACTCCAGCACTTTGTGTTAACCTTTGGTATAAACCAGCACCTGCAGTTCCGTCATACACGATTTGTCATTACTTCTATCACACGTACAGTTTGAAATGTGAAGTGCGATGTTTTACACAAATCTAGTGAATCACAGCTGAGGCTCGACAAAGCCAAGGGAGATGATACTGTCTCTCTCGCGATGATTATTGCTCGCTAATTTGTGTGTGTATGTACACCATCCATCATGGGTAACAGTGAATTATCCATGCTGACTATCAAAGATACTAGAGCAAGATCTTTGCTGACTATGTACGGGTTCCCAATGCAAACACACTTACATACAACGGATTCCACAGAAGAAAGTATATCTTGTTACTTTATTTCAGATCAATTACCATGAAGAGAATTCACCTGGTTTACCCCTTCTGTGGTTCAGATCGTGAGCAATATTTTAGGCAGAGAGTGTTTGTTGGCTTGCATTTGTTTTAATCTTTCGATATTTCGAAAAGGAATGCAACATATCTTAAAGAAGAGCAAAATCTAAACGTATTTCCCAAGCCTGTGGTTCATTAGCCAAATAAAAGCTGGCAGAATCTCTCATCTTTCAGCAAACACAAGCATGGGCAGTTGGGCAAAAACAGAGGCATTAGTGATTTATGGTTAAAATAAGGTCCTTGTTCAATGTTTGGAACAGATAATGTAGCGGAGCAGTTGGGGACAGCATTACCCGCGTGGATTCTGCAGGTCGTGATGCCGTTTCTCTAGCCCAGCATGACGTCTACATCGGACTGAAAGAACCCCCTAAAGTGTAAAACCCCCCGCTGTATTTAGTTTGACAGCTGTTTCCTGGGGGAACATTGTGCATTCAAAACAGCAAACAAACCAGAGAGAAACACTCTTGTTCCCACAGTAACTCACCTGTCAAAATAAACCTTTTGTTCAGCTCCACAGAAAGAAGAAGAGAAAAGGATTGTGGCCCCTTGCTCTGCGTGGAATGTGGAGGCTGTCTATTGAGGAACCACACTACTTGCTTCATTAAACTAAACAAACTTGCTGTTTAAATCTGAATGTTTTAAAGTTCTGGTCACTTGAAGTTTCATAAAGTGGAATCGTGTGTTGTAAATAGGTCAGGACAAAACAAACTAGCTGCTTATGAGGAGGGGCCAGAGGAACTGAGACGGCCTCACCTCCCTGCATTTACCCCTTGTCATCACATTCTGGATTGGAGAAGGGAGTATGTGTGACAACACTACGGCCAGGACAGTCATTGGCCACTCAACATTCACAATAGAATCTGCCCAGGTCCTGTAAAGATGCTCAATAGACCAAAGACCATCAACATGAAGATAGACACACAGTGCTGGAGTAACTCAGCGGTTCAGGCAGCATCTCTGGACAGAAGGAATGGGTGACGTTTCATTGGCAACAAACTACAAGCATCCCGCAACACCATGTCATGTCTCCATAATAATCAACGTTCTTCCGTAAATACACACCGCTAAAAACTATCTGAAGAAGGGTTTCGGCCCGAAACGTTGCCTATTTCCTTCGCTCCATAGATGCTGCTGCACCGGCTGAGTTTCTCCAGCTTTTTCGTGTACCTCCGCTAAAAACTATCTAGTTTAGTTTAGAGATACAGCACAGAAGCAGGCCCTTCGGCCCACCGAGTCCTCAATGATCAGCGCTCCCCACACATTAATACTATCCTACACACACACACTAGGGACAATCTTACATTTACCAAGCCAAATAACCTACAAACCTGTATGTCTTTAGAATGTGGGAGGAAATCGATGATCTCGGAGAAAACCCACGCAGGTCACGGGGAGAACGTACAAACTCCGTACAGACAGCGCCCGTAGTCGGGATCGATCCCGGGTCTCCGGCGCTACATTTGCTGTAAGGCAGCAACTCTACCGCTGCCCAATAATTCTTCATAACCGCCCTGCGCCCATTTCAGAGAGATGCCAGTGGCAGGCTGCAGTCCCAGTGTAGGACTAACGGGAGAAACACACATGCTATGTCTCCACTGGTGACAGCGTTTGTCCTGCGTTGCAAACATCTTCCACAACAAGCCACGGCCAAGCAATCATTCATCACCTCTAGCCTTTAGATCACGACAGCATTTCACTGTACCTCAAACCCGCACCGGTCAAAACCACAAAGTACCATCACTGAATGGAAACAGCAGGACAGACAGCAACTCAGGAGAGAAGGAATGGCTGACGTTACAGGTCGAGACCCTCCTTCAGACTGTGAACCTTGTTTCCCTTTCCCGTGACTTTCAGTCTGAAGAAGGGTCTCCTTACCTGACCCACCTCCTTACCTGACCCACCTCCTTACCTGACCCACCTCCATACCTGACCCACCTCCTTACCTGACCCACCTCCATACCTGACCCACATCCTGACCTGACCCACCTCCATACCTGACCCACATCCTGACCTGACCCACCTCCTTACCTGACCCACCTCCTTACCTGACCCACCTCCATACCTGACCCACATCCTGACCTGACCCACCTCCATACCTGACCCACCTCCATACCTGACCCACCTCCTTACCTGACCCACCTCCTTACCTGACCCACCTCCTTACCTGACCCACCTCCATACCTGACCCACATCCTGACCTGACCCACCCACCTCCTTACCTGACCCACCTCCATACCTGACCCACCTCCATACCTGACCCACCTCCTGACCTGACCCACCTACCTCCTTACCTGACCTACCCAACTCCACTCGCCAATTTACCTGACCCACCTGACATCCCGACGTGCAAGAACGTTTGTTCGATCACAAGCAGGAAAGTAAAGGCCAAGATGCGAATTGCCCAAACCCACCACTGAGCTGGCTCTGAGGCCTTGCTCAAAGGGTCACCAACTCTACTCGGCACAGCAAGAAACTGCAGCAATCGATAATTAAATGCACAAATATTAGTTATAGATTTTCAGGTTTATTATTGTCACGTGTACACAGGTAGAGTGAAACATTTGTTTTGCACGCTATCCAATCAGGTCAGATAATACTAAATGTAGACACAGCCAAGTCAAACTCAAGTCCAATAGGTGGGGCAAAGTGGAAGATACAGAGTGCAGGATGTCGGTCTCTGCATTGTAGCCATCAGTTCCAGAGACATATAAATGTGTTTGCATATCTACCCCAGACAGAAGTGTATTTTCTGATCACCATTTAAAAGCTGCAGGAGAAATGATTGACTTGACTTGAACTGATAGAGCAGGATTGTGAAGCTGTGGGCAAGTCATTCAGTAAATGTCTGAATCAACCACTCATCTTATAGAGGTGTAATAGATCACGCGAGAAATAGATCTGGTGAATGCATAGAGGAGGGGAATCGAGAACAGAGTAGGGGCATCGAGGACCAGAGGACATTGTTTTATGGTGAAGGGGGAAAGAATTGATAGGAATCTGAGGGGTCACTTTATCACACCAAAGGTGGTGGGTGTATGTAACGAGCTGCCGGAGGAGGTGGTTGAGGCTGGGACTATCCCAACGTTTACGAAACAGTTGGACGGGCACATGGACAGGACAGGTTTGGAGGGATGTGGACCAAACACAGGCAGGTGGGGCTGGTGTAGCTGGCACACGTGGGCCGGTGTGGGCAAGTTGGGCCGAAGGGCCTGTTTCCACACTGTATCACTCCATGACTCTCAGATCGCTGGTTAGCAGGGACTCGATGGGCTGAAGGGCCTGTTTACACGCTGTGACACTCTGCGTCCACTCCCACAAAGGGGCCAGCCCTGGGTGGACATGTCGCACCCCGACTGATGCACAACTCTGCCATTGGAGCCCCCATGACCACTGATGAGGATGCTACCTACAAGATTCATACCCTGTGTAACATCACCACTCGGTGGGAGTGAATCCCCTCCCCTCTCCTGCACCGCATCCACATCGAGCACGAGTTTGGGGCCTTTGTTCTATCCCAGGCCTCCACGCGATCTTGTCAGTTCACAGATCGTGTTGCTAACTTGTGCTGAGGGGAAACAAGGAACTGCAGGTGCCCGATTGTAATCACGTCAAGGCATTCAGCGACACAAATCATTTCACTGTACAGGTACCTCGATCTATGGGATACAATAAACTGTATCTAAACTAAACTAAACTAAACTACGTGTTGGACTAACTCATCGGGTCAGGCAGCATCTCTGGACAACTTGGATAGGTCATAAGGTCACAAGTGATAGGAGCAGAATTAGGCCATTCGGCCCATCAAGTCTACTCTGCCATTAGAGCCATCGCTCCCTCCTAACCTCATTCTCCTGCCTTCTCCCCATAACCCCTGACACCCGCACTAAGAATCTATCTATCTCCGCTTTAAAAATATCCACTGACTTGGCCTCCACAGCTGTCTGTGGCAAAGAATTCCACAGATTCACCACCCTCTGACCAAATAAATTCCTTCTCATCTCCTTCCGGAGCCGGAATGTCCTTTAATTCTGAGGCTGTGGCCTCTGGTCCTAGACTCTCCCACTAGTGGAAACATCCTCTCCACATCCATAGATGACGTTTCAGGACCGGACCCTTAATAAACTTGGACTTAAATAGTTTGTGCCCTTGAATGAAGAGTTGAACAGAATGTTGGATTCACCTGCACATCTCAGTCACTTCATTCACTGCTTAATTCTCTTGAGCAAATGTACTTTGACAACTTGGTTGGGTAATTGGATAGCAATGATTAAACATTTCTTCAAGTCATTTCCTTGCCATACTTAATGGAATTGACTTATTTACGATGAAGGTTTTATTAAGTTAATCATGGGATTTAGAGTTGGTGTGGTTGGAGTGATTTAACAATCGTGTTTAATAGACTGCAGGGATTGCAGCAACAACAGCACCTCAGCATCCAGGCAACAAATCACTCATTGATTGGACTTACATTTGTAATTATCTCTGTTTGAGTATTCTACAAAAGCAGGTTAATGGGAGATGGATTAACATGTACATGAAAGAGTCCTTATACCACATTAGAACAAAATATATGGAACAGTACAGGACAGGAACAGGCCCTTCAGCCCACAATGTCCGTGCTGACCAAGGCACCATGTTAAACTAATCCACTCTGCCTGCACGTGATACATCAGGTTATAAGTGATAGGAGCAAAATTAGGCCATTCAGCCCATCAAGTCTACTCCACCATTCAATCATGGCTGATCCATCTCTCCCTCCTAATCCCATTCTCCTGCCTTCTCCCCATAACCTTTGACACCCGTACTAATCAACAATCTATGTATCTCTGCCTTAAAAATATCCATTGACTTGGCCTCCACGGTCGTCTGTGGCAATGAGTTCCAGATTCACCACCCTCTGACTAAAGACATTTCTCATCTCCTCCCTGAAGGAACGTCCTTTGACAATTCACAGGGGCAGAAGAAATGGCTGAATGACAGGAGAAGGCAAACTCTAAACCGTGACATCTTTGTATACTTTCTTGGATTAACCAATCCGTAACTTTCTGAACATGTTTTCTTGTAGCTCATTGTTTTGCAAATAATGAAAGTGTTTAAAACAAAAGACCAATAGGTTTGAGGCACATCTGTTCCAGAAGAAGCTTTTTCAGTTTAGTTTAGTTGAGAGATACAGCACGGAAACAGGCCCTTCGGCCCACCGAGTCCGCACCGACCAGCAATCCCCGCACATTAACACTACCCTACACACGCTAGGGACAATTTTACACTTATACTAAGCCAATTAACCTACAAACCTGCATGTATTTGGAGTTCCATTGGTTTACGAGAACATTAAACAAGATAATGGGAGTGAGGTCCTTGAGAAATTATCCTGGGAAGAAGGAGAATTAAAAATGTGATTAGTGTGAGTGGATAGTTGACGGCTCTCAAGGACACAGGGCCTGTTTCCGTGCTGTATTTCACCATCCATCTAAAGGTTGATCTTTAAACTTGCACGCAGTAGATGACAAGGTGGCCTCACTGGGTCAAATGCATCACCCAGCTTCCCACAATGGACAAGTACTCATTTTCATCATTTGGCAATTCTAAATGATAAGGATAATCTAGCACTTACATTCAAATGACCCGATAATCCCACCAAAATATTGTTCAAGACTCAATAGTTACGAGTGTTTTATATGTGCCGGACGGGACAATGACATTCTTACTTGCTGCAACACAACACAATATGTAAATATGTAAACATTGTATACAACGGGAAAAAAATTAAAAAGTTCAATAAATAAAGTTCATACGTTCTTGTCGCATTCAAATGTAAACTATTTTTACGATGAACTTAAATCAGCTCAAGACCAATAACAGCTTGCATTTAAATGGTACAGTTGAGTTATTTGTCCAAAAATGCTACAAAATGAATTCTGAGGTACACGAAAATGCTGGAGAAACTCAGCGGGTGCAGCAGCATCTATGGAGCGAAGGATTAGGCAACATTCGGCACGAAACGTTGCCTATCTCCTTCGCTCCATAGATGCTGCTGCACCCGCTGAGTTTCTCCAGCATTTTTGTCTACCTTCGATTTTCCAGCATCTGCAGTTCCTTCTGAAACAAAATGAATTCTGAACTATCTGCTTCATCAGAGCAGTTTGTATCAGAGCAGTAAGTTTTGCCACAGTAGAGAATGGGGCAACTTAGCCGCAATGATTGGTTAAAGGAGACATTTGACCTCCACAACCTCTACAGAAGTGAGCTATGTCCACCTCTGATGTATCCTCCCCCCTCCCCCTCCTCCAGACCACCCACCCTCTCAGTGGCACACAGCAGGACACAAGTGCCCATTAAATTGTCTGCATTCCTTCCTTTAAAATAGCCCCCAGTCAAAGCATCGTACAAGCCCCTTCAGCAAAACATTCCAGAACATTCCCTCACCCAACAGTACCCAATTGTTGCTTTGATCTCAAAGATATTCTGCGATCTAAGCAACGGCACATCATATCCTGGTGAATTAATGTCAGGCTTGGACCAGAATATCGTAAAATGCAGCTTCACCGGTGAATGAGGTTAACGTTGGACGTGACATGTGCAGGAACAGATATTCTTCCATCAGCAGCTGTTGCGGAGTTTGTGTGGGAAGAATAAACAGAACTAGCTCCTGCCCCTTCTGCCTCAGGTTCATTGGTTTAATTGTTCATTTTGAATGCACCTTAGGACAAATTACTCAAAAGATACCAATTAAAATGCAAGTAGTACTAATGTTATAAATATAATAATTTAGATGAAGAATTGGGATGAAACAACAGGGTGAACAATATTTCAGTGGGAATATCAGACAGTTTGATGAATGTGCTCGATTATCTTTCCGATCCACGTGTACAACTGTAATCTCCATTACAAAACCCACACATCACTGCCCTGTAATAATGGGTGAAGTTAACAGTACAGTTGCTAATGCCCTTTATATAAAGATTTTGTTTATGTGATATATCTATAAAATGGCCCATTGTAAACGGCTTTTGAGAGACATCCATTCAAAGATCCACGCCATCCCAGTTATAGAGATACACTGTACTCTGAAGAAGGGTCTCGACCCAAAACGTCACCCATTCCTTCCCTCCAGAGGTGCTGCCTGTCCCGCTGAGTTACTCCAGCACTTTGTGACTGTCTTCGGTGTAAACCAGCATCTGCAGTTCCTTCCTGCACCCACACCGTAGTATTCTGTTGCACAACAGGCAGAATCTCTGTGCATTCCTTTTCTTAAGACATTCACTGGAAGCATTCTCTTCAGTAAACAGAGAAACATAGAAAATAGCAGGAGGAGGCCATTCGGCCCTTCGAGCCAGCACCGCCATTCAATGTGATCATGGCTGAACATCCCCAATCAGTACCCCGTTCCTCCCTTCTCCCCATATCCCTGACTCCGCTATCTTTAAGAGCCCTATCTAGCTCCTGTCTCATGGCTCCTTCTCACTTCTGTCACCGTCTGTTCTGGCAACAAGCTCAGTCTACTCCATGCCTTCAGCCAGCGTAGTTCTACGGCCACATTCCTCCACACCAGCATCTCTCTCATCTTACAACCTGTGGTTCCACTGGAAGTTGTGGAGAGGAACTGCAGATGCTGGTTTAAACCGAAGATAGACACAACAGGCTGGAGTAACTCAGCGGGTCAGGCAACATCTCTGGAGAGAAGGAATGGATGATGTTTCAGGTCAGTCTGAAGAAGAGTCTTGACCCGAAACATCACCCATTCCTTCTCTCCAGAGATGCTGCCTGTCCCGCTGAGTTACTCCAGCTTTTTGTGTCTATCTTCGGTTCTAACGGAAGGTTCTTTGACCTGGTGACCCTGTCTCCAAAAGCCGCTCACATTTTCCATTTGTGCTCTTCCCCCTCGCACACGAGCTTGATGAAGTGATGGTAAACAAGGCAGACAGCTGATAGCCATTATTCCGTTACTGAAACACAGCCAACGCTATTAAAAATCAACAATTACAATTATGGCTTCCACATGTCTGTGTGGCAGCCCTGGGCCAATAATACAGAGCCACAGACGCAACGGATTGAAGGCAGCCGTTTTCTCCCAGAGTCGTCGTGGCTATCTGTCGAGGTGGAGGATGATGGTCTACGTTCTGTTGTGTTTACGGACTCTCAGGTGGTTTATGTCCAATCCTGGCTTTGTAGCTCACAGGACGTAGACGCCTGTGCGTGTGTGTGTTTAACGTGTACGTGATGTTGCGCTCCAAGTAGCACGCACATGGTCCTTCACCAATACATCAACTCATTCCAATGGCAATGGAACCAAGATGATTGGAGCTGATGGATCAGTTGCAGCTTCATCCGCCTTCACAGCCGTTATGTTCACGATCACTTTGTCCGCCTGGTCCGCCGTTGAGGTCTTGTAGGTTGGATCGTTCGTAGTTTGGACCCTCATCCTTGACTTTACCGCCATGGGTGGTCCTACCGGACGCTGGTGCTTCCGGCTGCTTCGCTCTCAGAATCATGGGGCCACGCAGCAAAACTCCTCACCACGACAAGGCCAATGAACCTGAAGAGGTCTGAGGGTTTTGCAAGATTGTGCCCAATTCCAGCTTGAAAAACCTTAACCCGTCTCTGCCTCCAACCTCTCTCCTTCACACCATGTGGCCACCCTTCACATGGGAGCCAGATCCTCACCCACAGTGGGGAGACCATGGCCCACTCTGAGCGAGGACAAGCACAGCCTTGGCAAAGCTGGAATCCTCACCGCCAGCCCATCATCTTGGTGCTGGAGGGTTCAGCATCAGGGGCAGAGCACGTTATAAACGGTCACAACAAGGATTGACAGATCTCTCCCTCCTAACCCCATTCTCCTGCCTTCTCCCCATAACCCCTGACACCCGCACGAATCAAGAATCTATCTATCTCTGCCTTAAAAATATCCACTGACTTGCGGCCTCCACAGCCATCTGTAGCAAAGAATTCCACAGATTCACCACCCTCTGACTGTGAAGAAATTCCTCCTCATCTCCTTCCTAAAGGAACGTCCTTTCATTCTGAGGCTGTGCCCTCTAGTCCTAGACTCTCCCACTAGTGGAAACATCCTCTCCACATCCACTCTATCCAAGGGGCTTGTTCAGACTCTGTCTGTCAAGTATTCGGACCAGCATTTTCCAGCTCAAACTGAAACCATGGGAGCTGAATCGCAACAATGGGAAGAGTGGTGTTGGGAAGTGTCCACGGCATTGTTTACATGTAGTGGACACAAGGTCGCTCAGAGAAGCAATTAAAGTAGTAGCCGTGACTGTTGTATGAAAACCAACTTTAATGTTGACAAATATAATACATTGTCAAAAGACATCATTGCTCAGGCTTGAGAACAAAATATTACACATGACAATGTAGGTCAAAGTAGCAATACAGCAATACATCACAGGGATTTATTCCTGGTAACTAACACTGGTCAATTATAAACACACACAATGCAGCCATCAGGAAAGATTGAATGTAGAAGCAATGAACTGCAGATAGACACAGAGTGCTGGAGTAACTCAGCGGGTCAGGCAGCATCTGTGGAGAACGTGGATAGGTGACGTTTCACAGAGTGCTGGAGTAACTCAGCGGGTACAGCAGCATCTATGGAGCTAAAGAAATAGGCAATGTTTCGGGCCGAAACCCTTCCGGGTTTCGGCCCGAAACATTGCCTATTTCCAGAAGGGTTTCGGCCCGAAACGTTGCCTATTTCCTTAGCTCCATAGATGCTGCTGCACCATAACTCAGTGGGTCAGGCAGCATCTGTGGAGAACATGGATAGGTGACGTTTCACAGAGTGCTGGAGTAACTCAGCGGGTCAGGCAGCATCTGTGGAGAACATGGATAGGTGACGTTGCGGGTCGGGACCCTTCTTCAGACTGACTGTAGGGACAAGGGGTGGTAGGAAGCAGGAAGAGCGGCTGCTCCAAGATTGAATACTGTGGTTATTTTATCTCAGAGAGAAAAAGACCAGCAAACAAGAGTGTCGTGATACAGATCTTTAACATTATTCACAGATTGGAGAGTGGTTGTGCAAGCTTCTATTTCTGTGAGGGTGCAAATTTATGAGCCACGCATACGATGTAGCTACTTTGAAATTTAATAAGAGAACTTTCTTTATCCAAACTGTAGATTGAAGGGAGAACTCTCCTCTCAGTCTCCCTCAGATGGTCACGTCAATCAATTCAGCTTGCTTATTTATGTATTGTATTTATTTACCTTTCTTGTACATCAGTGGAGCTGCACACTAAATCTCGTTGCACTGACGTGCAATGACAATAAAAGATATATTATTATTATTATTATTAAATAGGGTCTCGACCCAAAACGTCACCTATTCATTCCTTCTCTCCAGAGATGCTGCCTGTCCCACTGAGTTACTCCAGCATTTTGTGTCTGCTACAGGGACTGATTGCAACAGACAAGTTTAGCTAAATGAGGTGGAGAAGCTGAGAGATTGAGATGAGGCACCGTGTTGTGGACAAACACCAACAAACTAATGTTTCGTTTCTGTACTTAACCTGATTTCAGACCTGATTCCCCACTGTACAGAATAACCGGCACACTTAAGAAATTGGATTGTGAGTGGATTCAATTAAATGAAGTGCCAGGAATTTCATTAAAGACACACACAGCTGGAGCAAAATCATTTAAATTACTTTTGCAAAGAAAATGGTTAAAATTCATATTGATATATTTTACAAACAGAGCCTTTTATTTTATATGGTTTAAAAGGTTTGCGTTTTTGATGCCCACTAAATATCTGTCGGTCCTCAGGAATTGTTGGCATTCCACACCAGTAATTAAACCAATCTTAGAAGCCATGATGATAGAAGAGCAGAAAATGTACGAGCTTTATTAAAAACACTTGGCATTCTTTATTCAAAGCACAGCATGTGCTGGGAGTAAAAATAAGATCAGTCACCCCCCACATGTAGCACTGGTTGTCAGCCACCATTACAATTCTTCTGCTGCAACAAGAGCAATTACTAAACACTTCATTTTCTTTTTCACATTAGAACAATTAATGCACTATGTGTTTAAAAGCATTGAAACTGCCGCGCTATATTTAGAGTTTCTGAAACAACTAAATATCATCTATAATTACAGCCTAACTGAGTGCACAATAGACAGCTACAGATGTCCTGTGAAATGTCGGGGCATAAATCTAGGTTTAAAGCTGCACGCTCGCTCGCTACCTGACACTCCGGCCACTGGTCAGGTCATGAGAGCAACATCATTAATTCAGACTTTGTTGGTTCTTCATTTGAAAGCAGGTTTCAGGAACAAGATTATGATGTGGATACAAATTTAAATGCAAATAACCTGCGCAACATCAATGCCTCAACTTGAAAATAAATAATTCACTTTAATAGTTTTCTGAGACACTACCGGATTATGCACAGAACACGTGCACATGCATACAGATTGTTTCAAACTAATCTAGCAGCATTGCCCCATATATACTTCTGGAGACTGACTTCTTATTGCCATGGTAACCCTGACAAATTTAATGTCCTGACACAAACAGTTCATTATGGAATATTTAATTTCTCCCCCAATACCCATCACCTTACATTCTGCCATGGATTTTACAATACACAGCGAATGTAACTTGTAGATTGGCCCAGTTAACAGCAGAAACGGCTTCACTATTGATCCACTAATTGGTGCAGACCATATTTAATTACATAACGTTGATCCTGTTTGGGTCAATCCTTGGGCTAATTTATTATTTCATTACAAGACAGGGAACAGCTGGTGTTTGAAGCCAACGCTTAATAGATTGAAGAATGAAAGGTTGGAGCCAAAACCACAATCAGCTCAGCTTCCCGTGTGGTGGCATTGAGCGCATGAAGCCCGCTGCAGACGATGCTGCCGTCTCTGGCCCCTACTCCTGAAGATGCTGCTGTCTCTGGCCCCTGCTCCTGAAGATGCTGCCGTCTCTGGCCCCCGCTGCAGAAGATGCTGCCCACTCTGGCCCCGCTGCAGACGATGCTGCCATCTCTGGCCCCTGCTCCTGAAGATGCTGCTGTCTCTGGCCCCCGCTCCTGAAGATGCTGCTGTCTCTGGCCCCCGCTCCTGAAGATGCTGCTGTCTCTGGCCCCGCTCCTGAAGATGCTGCTGTCTCTGGCCCCCGCTCCTGAAGATGCTGCCGTCTCTGGCCCCCGCTCCTGAAGATGCTGCTCACTCTGGCCCCGCTCCTGAAGATGCTGCTGTCTCTGGCCCCGCTCCTGAAGATGCTGCTGTCTCCGGCCCCCGCTCCTGAAGATGCTGCTCACTCTGGCCCCGCTCCTGAAGATGCTGCTGTCTCTGGCCCCGCTCCTGAAGATGCTGCTCACTCTGGCCCCCGCTCCTGAAGATGCTGCTGTCTCTGGCCCCCGCTGCAGAAGATGCTGCCGTCTCTGGCCCCCGCTCCTGAAGATGCTGCCGTCTCTGGCCCCCGCTCCTGAAGATGCTGCTGTCTCTGGCCCCCGCTCCTGAAGATGCTGCTGTCTCTGGCCCCCGCTCCTGAAGATGCTGCTGTCTCTGGCCCCTGCTCCTGAAGATGCTGCCGTCTCTGGCCCCCGCTCCTGAAGATGCTGCCGTCTCTGGCCCCTGCTCCAGACAATGCTGCTGTCTCTGGCCCCGCTCCTGAAGATGCTGCTGTCTCTGGCCCCGCTCCACACGATGCTGCTGTCTCTGGCCCCCGCTCCAGACGATGCTGCTCACTCTGGCCCCCGCTCCAGACGATGCTGCTCACTCTGGCCCCCGCTCAACATCCACCACGTGTGGAGCACTGAGACCCTGGGCCACAGTGAAACTCTGCACACACCACAGACTGGCCACAACCTCAAGCACTCTGCAACAGCTCAGGCACGTCACAGTCATATTTCCCACAAATAAAAACATTCATGATCAACTCCCAGACTAAAGCTGTCGCGAAGGATTGAACCACAGTGAGGAGTGTACCATGTAGCCAGTCTATCGATTAACCTTTCTTTTTTTACTTTGAGAGATACAGCATGGAAACAGGTGAAAGGTAGACACAGTAGCCTATAGACTGTGGTGCAGTGGAGTAACTCAGCGGGTCAGGCAGCATCTGTGGAGAACGTGGACCCGCTGAGTTACTCCAGCACTAGTGTTGTACGCAAGATTCCAGCATCTGCAGTTTCTTGTCTCTTCCTCACAACTAACAGCAAGTTAAACTGGTCTTTCTTCTAATAAACCTTCCCAAGGAAGCAGCAAAACTGCAGGAAAGAACTAGCCTTCCATGTTTTTAACTGCCTCGATTGCAACCTTAATTCTTAAAGAAGTCCAATGATTATTTAAGAGCACTGTGCCCTTTATATACACATGGCTGTGTGTTGTCTGAATGTGAATGGGCACTGAGGGAATGATTTTGTATTGTAGGCATTAACCTGCGTGACTCCTCTAATAGGACTCTGGTTCACTAATTAGGTGACCGTAAAGACCAAAGATCCCCAGACAGCATGAAAATCAGATGCACGCTCATCTCCCCCCAAGCAAGGCCATCATCAGCGGCGGTCACTCGAGTATGACTGTCCCCTCATGGAGGACGCCAGTGCGTGCGTGACTTTGTTTACCGTGGGGAGACTGGTGCACAGACAGCCACCACATGGTTCTAGATGGATCTGAGTCAGGATCCAGTGGCATGGAGTCCAAGACGACCGGAGACCAAGCAAGTAGGCATGTGAGTTAGGCCACTCTCTTCCTTGTCCCTCTGAAGAGCATAATGAACTGAGCTGGCAACACAGGAGCAGTTCTCCACAACACCCACCCCTTGTACATTCTGATGTCTGGCACGCCACTGGAACTGTGACCTGATGCCACTCGTACGGGCAAGCGGGCATTCGTGATTACAAGGCGGCACAGTAGCGCAGCGGGTGGAGCTGCTGCCACACCGCTCTAGGCAGTAGTTCAGCACTGCTCTCTGGTTGTGGTAGAATGATTGAGTTTAGTCTCGTTTAGTTTAGAGATACAGCGCGGAAACACGCCCTTTGGCCCACCGAGTCCGTGCCGACCAGCGATCCCCGCACACTAACACTATCCTACACACACTAGTGGCAATTTACACATTGATCAAGCCAATTAACCTACCAAGCAGTAGGTACGGAATGGCCGATAACAGCCGGGAAGAAACTGACCCTGAATCTGGAGGTGTGCGTTTTCACACTTCTGTACCTCTTGCCCGATGGGAGAGGGGAGAAGAGGGAGTGACCGGGGTGCGACTGGTCCTTGATGATGCCGCTGGCCTTGCCGAGGCAGTGTGAGGTGTAGATGGAGTCAATAGAAGGGAGGTTGGTTTGTGTGACGGTCTGGGCGGCGTCCACAATTCGATCCTGACCTCGGGTGCTGTCTGTGTGGAGTTTGCACGTTCTCCCTGTGACCGCGTGGGTTCCTCCGGGTGCTCCGGTTTCCGCCCACATCCTAAAGACGTGCGGGTTTTGAAGGTTAATTGGCTTCCATGTCGAATGGCCTGTTCCCATGCTATCTCTTTCATCAACGGTAGCAGAGCTAATTATGGGTCTCCGTAAGAAATGAGTTTAGATGAAGAAATGGAGGAACAAAAGATGAATTGAGAGACAAAATAGATGTAGTGAAGCAAAATAACTTTTAAATGAGAGAAAAAAGATTTAAAAACAAGAACAAAAACTAATGTAAGGAGTTAGGCATTTAAAGTGTCTGTAAACAAGTCTTAGCCGCAGTGAGATCAAAGTGTTTGGGGCCTAGAGAGATCTTGCTGTTGTAGTCTATTATCACATCATTAACTTTCCCTGTTTAAGAAGGAACTACAGATGCTGGAAAATCGAAGGTAGACAAAAATGCTGGAGAAACTCAGCGGGTGCAGCAGCATCTATGGAGCGAAGGAAATAGGCAACGTTTCGGGCCGAAACCCTTCTTCAGACTGATAGGGGGTGGCAGGGAGAAGGAAGGGAAAAGGAGGAGGAGGAGGAGCCCGAGGGGAAGGGAGGAGACAGCAAGGGCTAACAAAATTGGGAGAATTCAATGTTCATGCCCGCAGTGTGGGAGGAAATTGAAGATCTCGGAGAAAACCCACGCAGGTCACAGGGAGAAGGTACAAACTCTGTACAGACAGCACCCGTAGTCAGGATCGAACCCGGGTCTCCGGCGCTGTGAGGCAACTGTACCACTGTGCCACCTTGCCGCCCCAAATTCTGATGTCTAAAATTTGAGGCGGTTGGCACGGTGGAGCAGCGGGTAGAGCTGCTGCCTCACAGCGCCGGAGACCCGGGTTCGATCCTGACTACGGGCGCTGTCTGTACAGAGTTTGTACCTTCTCCCTGTGACCTGCGTGGGTTTTCTCTGAGATCTTCAATTTCCTCCCACACTCCAAAGACGTGCAGGTTTGTAAGTTAACCGGTTTGGGATAATTGTAAATTGTCCCTAGTGTGTGTAGGATAGGTAGACAAAAGTGCTGGAGCAGGTGCAGCAGCATCTATGGAGCGAAGGAAATAGGCAACGTTTCAGGCCGAAACCCTTCTTCAGAATATGTAAGATAGGATTAGTGTGCGGGGATCGCTGGTCGGTGCAGACTCAGTGGGCTGAAGAGCCGGTTTCCGCAGTGTATCTCTAAACTAAATTAAATTAAAGAGTGGGCAAGTAGGTTGTATTGGTGATGACATTCCCATCCATACAGTGCCCTGTAGATCGGACGTTGTTTACATCGACCAAGCGGTGGTATCTCGGGCACAGAAACATTCTCCACACACTGCAGCTCGCCCCCTTGTCCCAGGGCCGTTCATACTGAGCTGAGATGTGGGAGGTTTGTGTGTTCAACCTTACTCAGGTCATCCCATTAGTCCCAGCCTTGTCCGGCCAGCGTAAGTCATGGGCTGTGGAGGAAGGAACTGCAGATGCTGGTTTAAACCGAAGATAGACACACAAAGCTGGAGTAACTAAGCGGGACAGGCAGCATCTCTGGAGAACGTGGATAGGTGACGTTTCTGATCATGACCCTTCTTCATACACACCAAAGACGTACAGGTTTGTAGGTTAATTGGCTGGGTATAAATGTAAACATTGTTCCTGGTGCAGGATTGTGTTAGTGTGTGGAGATCGCTGGTTAGTGCAGACTCGGTGGATCAAAGGTTCTGTTTCCTCACTGTATCTCTAAACTAAACAACTGGCAGAGAAATGGTCGTCTGCTCTGGAAGGTTAGATCGCATGGGATCCAAGAGAGATAGCTGAAGGGATGGAAAATTGGCTCCATTGAAGGAAGCAGAGGGTGATGATGGAAGGTTGCTTCTCAAACTGGAGGCCTGTGACTAGTGGTGTGCCTCAGGGTTCGGTGCTGGGCCCGTTACTGTTTGTCATCTACATCAATGATTTGGATGAGAACATACAGGGCAAGATTAGCAAGTTTCCAGATGATACAAATGTTAGTGGTTTTGCAAATAGTGAAGATGGTTGTGAACGATTGCAGCAGGATCTGGATCAATTGGCCAGGTGGGCGGAGGAATGGTTGATGGAATTTAATACAGAAAATGAGTGTTGCATTTTGGGATATCGAACAAGGGCAGGACCTACACAGTAACCGGTAGGCCACTGGGTAGTGTTGTAGAGCTGAGGGATATAGGAGTACAGGTGTATGGTTCACAGGTGGATAAAGTGGTCAAAAAGGCTTTTGGCACATTGGCCTTCATCAGTCAGAGTATTGAGTATAGATATTGGGAAGCCATGTTACAGCTGTGTAAGACGTTGGTGAGGCCACATTTAGAATATTGTGTTCAGTTCAGGGCACCATGTTATAGGAAAGATATTGATTGTCAAGCTTGAAAGGGTTCAGAAAAGATTTACGAGGATGTTGCCCGGACTAGAGGGTGTGAGCTATAGGGAGAGGTTGAGTAGGCTGGATCTCTATTCCATGGAGCGCAGGAGGATGAGAGATGATCTTATAGAGGTGTACAAAATCAAGAGAGGAATAGATCGGGTAGATGCACAGAGTCTCTTGACCAGAGTAGGGGAATCGAGGACCAGAGGACATAGGGTCAAGGTGAAGGGGAAAAGATTTAATAGGAATCTGAAGGGTAACTTTTTCACACAAAGGGTGGTGGGTGTATGGAACAAGCTGCCAGTGGAGGTAGTTGAGGCTGGGATTATCCCAACATTTAAGAAACAGTTAGACAGGTACATGGATAGGACAGGTTGGAGGGATATGGACCAAACGCAGGCAGGTGGGACTAGTGTAGCTGGGACATTACTGGCCGGTGTGGGCGAGATGGGCTGAAGGGCCTGTTTCCACACTGTATCACTCACTCTATGACTCTAAATGGCAGATGGAGTTTAATCCAAGCAAGTGCAAGATGTTACACTTTGACAGATCGGATGCAAGGGGAAATTGTACAATGAAGGGGAAAAGCATTCACGGCTTTGATGTAGAGAGGGATTCTTGGTATAAGTCCATAACTCCCTGATAGTGGCAGCAAGTGGGTAGAGTGGGAAAGGGGGGGGGGTTACAGTTCACTCTGTGAACAAGGAGTTTAATTGCCTCCTGGTGTACATGGCAATAACTCCTCTAATGCTTTCACAGGTGATATTCATCCAATTCCCTTGATGTCCCTTCATGTGAATGTTGGTGTGTGGAACGTTATCACCTCAATATGTGATGGAGAGTCAGTGAGAGGTAAATGCCACTAGTGTAGGAAGGAACTGCAGATGCTGGTTTAAATCGAAGATAGGTACAAAAAGCTGGAGTAACTCCGTGGGACAGGCAGCATCTCTGGGGAGAAGGAATACGTGATGTTTCGGGTCGAGACCCTTCTTCAGACTGAAATGCCACAAGTCACTGACCTGGTTTCACTTTTCCAAAACCAGCAGCCGGAAGTGAAGCATAGATTGCACATTTACTAATGAGAGATTCACTGTGGGACTGGCAAAGTAAAAACAGGATGTAATTATAAAGATATGGGCAATTAACCATGTAGTGGGATCTGGGATTTGATTAGTTCAAAGTCTCTCAAATAAACTATGCTGTTGAATTTCATTCATCTCAAAATCCTTCACCCAATGCAAAGCCCAACCCATTTCTGAAATTGAATAGGATTTGAAAAGTGATTTGTTCACAGGGGCAATGTTTATTATCTGTCCATCACACATAAACACAACAGCTTCTCATTTGCCTTTTCTTCCTGTAACTAGATATTGAAATCATTGTAAATCTGTGGAATTCTCTGCCACAGAAGGCAGTGGAGGCCAATTCACTGGATGGTTTCTAGCGAGTTAGATTTAGTTCTTAGGGCTAATGCTATCAAGGGATATGGGGAGAAAGCAGGAACGGGGTACTGATTTTAGATGATCAGCCATGTGATCATATTGAATGACGGTGCTGGCACGAAGGGCCGAATGGCCTAATCCTGCACCTATTTTTCCACGGGTTTTTTTCTATTCCTTACTATCATAAACAAATGTAATTTGTGGAAAATTCTCTGGAAAGAATATCATAAAATCATGAGAGGAATAGATCGGGTAGATGCATAGAGTAGGTGAATCGAGGACCTTAGGACAAGTTTACGGTGAAGGGGAAGAGATTTAATAGGAATCTGAGGGGTATCTTTTTCACAAAGAGGGTGGTGGGTGTATGGAACAAGCTGCCAGAGGAGGTAGTTGAGGCTGGGACTATCCCAACGTTTAAGAAACAGTTAGACAGGTACATGGAAAGGACAGGTTTGGAGGGATATGGACCAAATACAGGAAAGTGGGACTAGTGTAGCTCGGACATGTTGGCCAGTGTGGGCAAGTTGGGCCGAAGGGCCTGTTTCCACACTGTATCATTCTACAACTATGACCTACTTGTATTTTAATGGAAGATACCCACAGCCCTTTCAGTCCTGACAAGTTATATTACTTTGTTCAATGAAATAATGATTTTGTGGTGACATTTTGAGAGAAGCCCAGAGCTAGGAAGTTACTTAATTCTAGTTGGTATCAGATTCCCACAACATTTTCCACATTTGTTTCACGTTCCCTGTTTAACCTTTGAAGGAATGTATTTCCAATCTGCTCCAATGGCTGAGATCAGAGATAGGGGATAGGTAATGAGTCCAGCTGCTATCCATTGCTGCCCTCCTTGTACAGGGGGACCATGCGCTCACTAATCCAGTCTACATCAGTGTACATTTCCCACGGGATTCCAATACGATATTTCTCTCCTTTCAGGAATGTTGCAAGTTACTGAATCCCTTGCTTGTACAATTTAAGTGGAGTGAACATGGAAGTTATCAAGTACCTGGGATTATCTGAAAGATTAGTGTCCCTTCATCATTCACATAGAAATGTGAACATCAAACCCCAGTGAATGGTTACAACACATTCCGCAAACTCATCGGCAGCTGCAGTTTAGTTCAGTTTAGAGATACAGCGCGGAAACAGGCCCTCCGGCCCACCGAGTCCGCACCGACCAGCGATCCCCCGCACACTGACACTACCCTACACACACTAGGGACAATTTACATTTATACCAAGCCAATTAACCTACAAACCTGCACATCTTTGGAGTGTGGGAGGAAACCGAAAATCCAGGAGAAAACCCACGCAGTCACGGGGAGAACGTACAAACTCCGTACAGACAGCGCCCGTAGTCAGGATCGAACCCGGGTCTCTGGCGCTGTGAGGCAGCGACTCTACCCGCTGCACCACCGTGCCAGCCAGCAGTGATTGATCAAACTTAATCCCTTCTTAAATAATGAGCCTCCTGCTTGAAAATAATATTTCCATGAGATGTTGCTCACTTGGAAAGGCAGTGAACATTATTTTTAAAAAATCATAAATAAAATGCTATGTTGAAAATAACTAATATTGACACAGGATTCGTTCAATCTGCCAGAATACAAAAGCAATGACAAATGAGATATTATTGGCAGGAAACTCCCAGAGCACCCGGTGGAATCCCATGTGGACTTGCAAACTCCACACAGACAGCACCCGAGGTCAGGATTAAACCAGAGTCTCTGGCGCTGTGAGGCAGCAGCTCTACCCGCTGCACCACTGTGCCACTCCCTCTAAATACCAAGCAAGCCCGACACATCAACAAGAAATGTCCTTGTTCACACTTCACATCCAATGACCCGAACAATAACCGGACATAACGCTGATAATGGAATTCCACAACCACATGAGCAGCAAGACTGGTCGTTGCACTTTTCACACAACTGGCACAGCTCAACGATAGAAACATACAAACATGAAGGCCATTCATTCGGCCCTTCGAGCCAGCACCACCATTCAATATGATCATGGCTGATCATCCACAATCAGTACCCCGTTCGTGCTTTCTCCCCATATTCCTTGATTCCTTCAGTCCTAAGAGCTAAATGTAACTCTCCCTTGAAAACATCCAGTCAATTGGCCTCCACTGCCTTCTGTGGCAGAGAATTCCACAGATTCACAACTCTCTGGGTGAGAAAATGTTTCCTCATCTCAGTCCTAAATGGCCGACCCCTTATTCTTAAACTGTGACCTATGATAAGACTTCTGAACAGTGAACTTGGCCTCAGAAAGACCTAGCTTTGTAAGTCTAAACCTAGATAGTCCCATTTCACTGGGGTGTATGAGGACATGCAATGGGTGAAAGCACAGAGTCACTTGCTCGGAGTAGGGGAGTCACGGGATTATGGGGAGAAGGCAGGAGAATGAAAGATAAATCAGCCGTGATTGAATGGCGGAGTAGACTTGATGGGCCGAATGGCCTAATTCTGCTCTTGCAACCTATGAACTTCTGAACATTTAAAAGACATTTGGACAGGTACGTGGACAGGAAAGGTAGAGGGATATGGGCCAAATATAGACCCAGCTTAGATGGGGCTTCAGGGCCGGCATTGATACATTGGGCCGAATGGCCTGTCTCTGTGCTGTATGACTATGATATTTCCAGCACCTCAATATTCCACACAAGGCCTAGAGATCAGAAATGTAGGCACAACACCAGCCAATTTGTTGTTCTCAGTGAATAAACCAGCAATAACAACCCAGCAACTTCTCCCTGGAAACAATGTGCCATTCGACATTTTTAATTGTCTTTCAATGCTTTAAATACTCAAAGTCTTTCACTGCCATTTCCAAGCAAACCTTGCTTGTACAAATGTCTGCCTCAGGATCACAAACAACCATTAACTAACCGCAGGGAGCGGTTTGGTGAAAAGTGCTGCTTTGTTCACCACCGCACACAGCAGCCCCTTCATTTCCATCCACTGAAAGTAAATCAAAGATCGGCAAAGCTTTGCTCTCAGCCTCACACTCCCAGGCCTGGACCATCCATTATCTGTTGCAAGTATGGCCAGTGTTTCCCCTGTGCTCCAGCCAGCAGCCTGGGGCTGCCTTTCTGAAGGGCCATTGTTGCTTCAGTAATGAAGTGTGTTCTCGACATATTCCCACAATCCCACCACAGCAAAGATTCTCCCACAATGCCCCCCCTCCAGGGGAGAGGAACAAACAAAAGCCTCAAACTTGGGAGAAAAATACCCTTTATTTTGCATTTTTAACATTCGCACAAAAACGGAGTGAAATATGTTTTCCCTCCACGGCAAAGGCAAGAGGCAGTTGGGTTTAACTGCTTATACGCTGTACTTCCTTTGCAGAACAGGACATCACGGTGGCACAGCGGTAGAGTTGCTGCCTCACAGCGCCGGAGAACTGGGTTCGATCCTGACCACGGGTGCTGTCTGTACGGAGTTTGCACGTTCTCCCCGTGACGGCGTGGGTTTTCTCCGAGATCTTCGGTTTCCTCCCACGCTCCAAAGACGTGCAGGTTTGTAGGTTAATTGCCTTTGGTAAAATTGTAAATTGTTCCTTGTGTGTGTGTGTGTGTGTGTGTGTGTGTGTGTGTGTGTGTGTGTGTGTGTGTGTGTGTGTGTGTGTGTGTGTGTGTGTGTGTGTGTGTGTGTGTGTGTGTGTGTGATAGTGTAAATGTGCGGGGATCGCTGGTCGGCGCGGACTCGATGGGCCGAAGGGCCTGTTTCCGCGCTGTGTCTCTAATCTCTAAAATAAACTTAAGGTAGACAAAAGTGCTGGAGAAACCCAAAGGGTTTCGGCCCGAAACGTTGCCTATTTCCTTCGCTCCATAGATGCTGCTGCACCCGCTGAGTTTCTCCAGCATTTTTGTGTACCTTCGATTTTCCAGCATCTGCAATTCCTTCTTAAACTCTAAAATAAACTAAACTTGTGTTTTAAGGCTCGTCAACTGGGCTTTCAGTGACAGGTCAACTGCCCAAATCAGAGTGTGATATAGCACGGAAACAGGCCCTTCGGCCCAACGCGTCCATGCCAACCAAGATGCCCATCTTCACATCCATCCCTCACCAATGTGGTAGATGAGGGCTCGGTTACCCCTTTAGTTCAGCCACCATCACTGAAGATAAACGCCAGCACTGGCTACATCCTCACGTTTCAAAACTTCAGGCAAAGTTTCAGTTTAGTTTATTGTCACGTGTACCATTGTACAATGAAAACCTTTTATTGCGTGGTGTGTGTGTGGAACGAGCTGCCAGAGGAGGTCGTTGAGGCTGGGACTATCCCAGCGTTTAAGAAGCAGTTAGACAGGTACATGGATATGACAGGTATGGAGGGATATGGACTAAACGCGGGCAGGTGGGACTAGTGTAGCTGGGACATTGTTGGCCGGTGTGGGCAAGTTGGGCTGAAGGGCCTGTTTCCACACTGTGACCAATGTCACTAGATTAATAACCAAATATTTCTTAATTGTTCAATATTATGAAGCATTTAAACAAATCAAGTCATGCATCTAAATAAAGCAAGATTTTTGGAACATTTTCTTCAATAATTTTAAGAGCCTTGAAGCAGATTGTCAGAAACATTCGTGATAATAATCAGCGTCTAGTTGTCAAGTCAAGAGAGTTTATTGTCATGTGTCCCAGATAGGACAATGAAATTCTTGCTTGCTGCAGCACAACAGGATATTGTAGGCATAAATACAGATCAGATCAGTGTGTCCACGTACCATAGAATATATATATACACACATAAATAAACAGGGAAAGTGCCATAGGCTGTTATAGTTCAGAGTTTGTTTAATAGTCTGATGGCTGTGGGGAAGGATCTATTCCTGAACCTGGATGTTGCAGATTTCAGGCGCCTGTACCTTCTACCTGATGGCAACAGAGAGATGAGTGTGTGACCAGGACTAGTCCTTCGTGCTGGTATTGAAACTCTTTAATGCATTGGTAAGGTGAGTGGGATTAAGACCTGGACCACATTTGTGTTTGTGAAGGATAGACACAGAGTGTTGGAGTAACTCAGTGGGTCAGGCAGCATCTCAGGTAGATGGATAGGACAGGTTTGGAGGGATATGGACCAAGCGCAGGCAGGTGGGACTAGTGTAGCTGGGGCATGTTGGCCGGTGTGGGCAAGTTGGGCCGAAGGGCCTGTTTCCACAGTGTATCACTCTATGATCGCTGGTTAGCAGGGATTCGGTGGGCCGAAGGGCCTGTTTCCACACTGTATCTCTCTGTAACTAACATCCACTTAGACCAGTTGTGGTTATGAGATATTCGATGGTCTACAGACCAAACTTCTCCCTTGCTGAACAACAAAGATCTACTCATGCAATAGATGCGCATGTCTGGGCCAGCACATGCCCAAGTTATCATTCAGCCTTTAAACCACATGCTTCCATTCTATGACAGGTCTCCTCTTGGAACAAATGCATTAAAGGCTCCCTATAACAGCTACTGAATCAATCTGCTGTTACTTCATGAAGACCACTCTGGGGTCGATCAGATATAATTACGTTTTTAATATTATCATCTGACAAATACATGTTGTGTCTCTAAATGTGGACGAACCTTGCCCTGGACAATTGCCTCGTAACTTCACCGTGACGAACAGGACAGTGGTTGCCTCCACTTGGGATTACATGTGTAATCTTCTGACACCACCTGCAGTAGATGCATGGGTTGCTATAGAACTACAGCGATGGTGCCATGCTTTAGTAGCTGCAGTCTAAGATGCTCTAGAACTACAGGGAGGGTGCCATGCTTTAGTAGCTGCAGTCTAAGATGCTCTAGAACTACAGGGAGGGTGCCATGCTTTAGTAGCTGCAGTCTAAGATGCTCTAGTACTACAGAGATGGTGCCATGCTTTAGTAGCTGCAGTCTAAGATGCTCTAGAACTACAGGGAGGGTACCATGCTTTAGTAGCTGCAGTCTAAGATGCTCTAGAACTACAGGGAGGGTGCCATGCTTTAGTAGCTGCAGTCTAAGATCTAGACTCGGCAGCTGCAGTTACACAAACGTTTAAAATTCCTCAAATACGAGGAAACCTTAGAAGCGAGGCTTTGGAAAAGAAGGGCCGATATTCTCAGGGCACCCATTATCAGCGGTGAATGGCTGGAAAAAAACTCACACTGTGTGGACATCAGACGTACATTCAGCAAATGCGTTGGTTAAAGTCTCTGGAGCAGCTGCCTGTGGTGAAATGATTTTTAAAAAATCTAAGACTGTCAATTTTTCTCTGGGACAGAAAGGATTATGCGATGTTACAGCTGCATCAGTAAAATAGCCAGCACTTTTCACAGCGGTCCTGATTGTCCGGGTGTGTGTGAGAGGGTGGGCTTCAATGGGTGAGGGGGCTCTGGACCATGGCAATGTCCTGCCACTGGCCTCTGGTCCAGTGTGGCTTTGGTGCCAGACAGCCCACTAGCAAATGGGGCCCCTCCCTTTATATTAGTATAGACCGGATGTAATATGGTGAAGAGACTGGGTTATAGTTGAAGGAAGATAGACACAAAATGCTGGGGTAACTCAGCGGGTCAGGCAGCATCTCTGGAGAGAAGGAATGGGTGATGTTTCAGGTCGAGACCCTTCTTCAGACTGGTTAAGTTCGTTAGTTACGAGAAATACAATGAATGTTGCAAGATGAAGAGTAGTCCAACATACCTGGTTGTGTAGAAGGAACTGCAGATGCTGGTTTACACCAAAGATAGACACAAAATAGGGTCATAAGTGATAGGAGCAGAATTAGGCCATTCAGCCCGTCAAGTCTACTCCGCCATTCAATCATGGCTGATCTATCTCTCCCTCTCAACCCCATTCTTCTGCCTTCTCCCCATAACCCAACACCGTACTATTCTAATCCAAAAAGCTGGAGTAACTCAGTGGAACAGGCAGCACCTGCGGAGAGAATGAATGGGTGATGTTTTGGGTGGAGACCCTTCTTCAGACCCGGGCATGGCCCTGGGTGAGATGCTCTCCAGATTTCTCTGACCACACGTCTGCTCCCTTCCCCAGTATCTATCTTCGGTGTGACGTCCTTCCTACACAACCAAGTACAAGGACTACTCTCCATCTTGCAACATTCATTGTATTTTTCGTTCCTGCTTCACCTCCAACACTTTATGCTTTTGTTGCTGATCTGCAGCATTTGGAGTGTGTTGGGTGTTGGGGGAGGAAGTCTAGGTGTAATGTTCTGGGCCTGGCGATGGGAGAGTTGCCATTGTTTGATCTCCGGCTATCCACTGCACAAACCAAGATGGAGTTTCACCTCTGCCTGTGTGTGGTGTAACACAAGTCAAGGACAGTCATTACTAAAGGGCAATGATGACAAAGCTCCCCTGTGGCTAGGAATCAGAGAGGCGCCATGGCTGTGGGCAAGAATAGCCACCCGACGTCAAGGCATTCAAAATAATTCTGCTGCCAACAAGCTGCTATGATGTGTTGCCTGAATACCCACTGAAGACCAACTGTTCACTGCACAGTTGCACAAACAGTCTCTGACAAACAACTCTCGGCTCAAAGAGAAAATGTCTGAAATTTAAAAAGCATCTTCCACATGGCGGACATTCCCAATTGCTCTAGAGTGAATGAAGAGTTTTGTACAGTGATCACCGTTGTAATGTGGAGGTACAATGGCCAACTCGTACACGGAGATTTACACTGCACCCGCCTGTCTCCTTCAGTGATATTGATGACACAATTAATACTTGCCTGAACTCCAGGCTTTGCCTTCCTCAACATACTGCCAGGGAACTTGGAGATGGGTCAGGACTTGGGTCTAACATTTCATCTGATCACCACAACATTACTTCAGTATGAGATGGTTATTATACCACAACTCAGGAGTCTTGACCCCACTGTAACTGAAGAAACAATTGTGTTGTCAGTCAAGTCACAGCTAAAACGTACTGGCCAGGAGACTAGAGGTTCCTCCCAGTTGTATCAGGACTATCGTATTAGTTTTGTTTAGTTTAGAGATACAGCGCGGAAACAGGCCCTTCGGCCCACCGAGTCCGCACCGACCAGCGATCCCCGCACACTTACACTATCCTACACACACTAGGGACAATTTACATTCATACCAAGCCAATTAATCTAAAAACCTGCACGTCTTTGAAGTGTGGGAGGAAACCGGAGCACCCGGAGAAAACCCACGCAGGTCACGGGGAGAACGAACAAACTCTGTACAGACAGCACCCGTAGTCAGGATTGAACCCGGGTCTCTGGCGCTGTGAGGCAGCAGCTCTACCCGCTGCGCCACCGTGCCGCCCCTGGGTGGTATAACGTCAAAACTCAATGTCTAGAGCAATGTGTCTCTCCCGCACAGACCAGCGCAGCGTGGACTCTGTGTCTGAACTCCAGGACTGGCAGTGAAAGTCACAGCCTCCAGAGAGTGCCGTCAGGGGGAAATATTCCATGAGGAATGACCTTGATGAAAGAATAATAACTGGAACTTGACCAAGTCTAAATTCCTACCATGAGTAGAGCAGTTGGCATAACAAGCCTATGCTGCTGCAGCAGGAGTAACACTGGAATTTGGCACAACGTTCTATATGCCAGGAGCTGAAACCAGATCCTTTACAAGAGGGCTTGTCGGCGTATTGAACCTATTTTTATCCTTTGCTGATTATTGTTCCCTTCCTTAACTACAAGCGGATTAAAGGAAGAAGAAGGTAACATTAGCTAAATATGGTAACAAAGAGCGCTCGCCAACCAAGTGACTGATGTGTCTGTGCTTGGTGTCACAGCTAATGAGAAAGCTTCATTGAAGCACGATGGTTCATCCTCTGTACAACTTGTGCAACAGTTCCTCATGGACCTCTCGCTCAATGAACTTCATCACTAATTCATAAGGGCACAAGTGATAGGAGCAGAATTAGGCCATTCGGCCCAGCAAGTCTACTCTGCCATTCAATCATGGCTGTTCTATCTCTCCCTCCTAACCCCATGCTCCTGCCTTCTCCCCATAACCCCCCACACACGCACTAATCAAGAATCTATCTATCTCTGCCTTAAATATATCCACTGACTTGTCCTCCACAGCCCTCTGTGGCATCTGCCCATCATAATGGGGAAGGGCCGTTATGTTTTGATGAATTCATTTTATACCAATCACATCACAAACTATGATGTTGTAACTGATCTACATCGGGTCTGGATAACATCCTGGATTGGCCTGATGTGGGACATTTAACATTCATTCCACATGAATATCATGCATTATTACAAATGAGGCAAGAAGGAACCACTCACTAGGGGAGGGGGGGAGAGGAGGGGGTGAGTGGGGGGGGGGGGGGGGTGGGGGGGGGGGGGGGGGAGAGGGAGAGGAGGTGGGGAGAGTGAAGGGGAGGGGAGGAACCAAATTGGGGCGACAACAGTTGACCTCGAGCAAGGAGGCTCTGTACTTATTATATTATAAAACTTCCAGGAAATGGCTGGATGTTATTCTGCCGTTCAGAGTTATGCGGCACTCCATGTACCACTTCCAATTTATCTCTCTATCTGGTCATTACATCAATGACTCTGCCGCTGCTGAGGAACTGCAGGCAACCAGTCATTTAGATTTCAACCTACGGTGAGAGTGGAGCAAGAATGATTGTTTGATTTACGGAAGTGGCCCACTCGTGTTTTTCCCAGTATAACCGATAATAGAATTTCAAAATAAGATTACTTCGAATGTCACTGGCAAATGATAATGTTGAAAGCCAGCCTATTACAATAACATCGCAGATGGATGGAAATGACCCTGCAATAAGATTCTTGCTTCAATCTACCATTGCCCCAGTTTCAATAAGCAAAGAATCCTCTCTGGATTTTACAGTCCAGCGTTGACTGGCAGGGAGGGTCTTCATGGTGGAGTTGTCTGTGGGTCTGGAGATGAGGCACTGGGGGAGAGCAACTTGCAAAACATTCCGCACCATTTATTTATCTTTTTTTAGTTTAGTTTAGAGATACAGCACAGAAACAGGCCCTTCGGCCCACCGGGTCTGCACCGACCAGCGATCCCTGCAAACTAACACTATGCTACACGCACTAGGGACAATGTTACATTTTACATTTATACCTAAACAATTAATCTACAAACCTGTACGTCCTTGGAATGTGGGAGGAAACCGAAGATCTCGGAGAAAACCCACACAGTCACAGGGAGAACGTACACACTCTGTACAGACAGTGAAACAAATTCAAATTCCTAAACCTGAACTTAATTGGGGAAGAGAATGACTTGTTATATTTAAGATGTTGGAGCCGGCTGAGGCACGCACACTGTTTAATACAAGTCATATTTGTGACTGGTTTGAAGGTGAGACAGTAATACGTTAGCACACTAACCCCCAGAGCATCTCACCCCTGACAAAATGGAGCTAAGAACAGTAACGGAAGTAGCGGCACGGTGGTGCAGCGGTAGAGTTGCTGCCTCACAGCGCCAGAGACCCGGGTTCTATCCTGACTACGGGCGCTGTCTGTACAGAGTTTGCACGTTCTCCCCGTGACCTGCGTGGGTTTTCTCCGGGATCTTCGTTTTCCTCCCACACTCCAAAGACGTGCAGGTTTATAGGTTAATTGGTGGTATAAATGTTTTTTTTATTGTCCCTAGTGTGTGTAGGATAGTGTTAGTGTGCGGGGATCGCTGGTCGGCATGGACTCGGTGGGCCGAAGGGCCTGTTTCCGCGCTGTATCTCTAAACTACACTAAATGCATGGTCGGTTGGGAGGATGTTTGTGGCGCTCCCCTGTGCTAGCCAGTGTGACTATTTGGGCCATTAAAGAGCTGCTCCATATTGAGCCATGCCTCCATCTGGCAATCTGCCAGAACAGAGACCAGTGGACATGAAACAGCCAGACAGCAGACATCAAAGCAGCTCGCTGTCTCGGAAATAGCCAGCGCCCCTGACTGACACGATAATGTGAGGAGGCACAAGTGTGTGGTCGGGGTTTTTGTGAAATATTATCCAGCGGGATCATATATTCTGATCCTGTCTGAATGTACGATGCTTATGCAGGAGCCAGGAATGTGGCAGTGAGATATGAACGGCAGCATCTGCATCTACTCCTGGTCACAGCCACAGGCTCCGACACTAGCGGGAATGTAGCGACACAGCTGGATATAGGGACTGTATAACAGCTGCAAGTTCTCTGCCATGACCCAATGCCCTTGCACATACTGCTACCTCCACACTTGCACTGTATCCCAGATGCTTATCTACCATGCAGACAAGTGCTCATGTATATGTGTGTGGGTCGGCTCCAGACCCTTCTTCAGACTCAACCCGAAACGTCACCCATTCTATTCTCTCCAGAGATGCTGCCTGTCCCGCTGAGTTACTCCAGCTTTCTGTGTCTGTCTTCTGTTTATGTGTAGTGATATTTGTACTGAACTGTTTACTAAAATGAATCCCACTGTATCTCGGTACACACAGTACATGCCAGACCATACTATATTCACACTGACCCACTAATAGGACTGACCGAGCCTCGCCCTGCAACACTGTGCATGTGGTGAGCGGGCGGGCAGGGACGGTGATTAAGAAGCAAAACAAAATTAAATAATCTGTCTTCAGCTCAAACAAAAATAAATCCATCACTCCTCACCGCATGCATCTGCCGACTATAATTAACACGGCCCTTCACGAGATCACACTGACTGCCTGCGGTATAACTGCTGAACTCACACACTGGCAAAGACCCTCACGAGACCAGCCTCCACCCACCGCACTCACCTCTGCTTCTCACCTCCCCACCATGGAAGGGATCTACAGGAGACACTGCCAGCATCATCAGAGACCCACACCACCCTGGCCACGCACTCATTTCACTCCAGCCTTTTGGAAGAAGGTACAGGAGCCTGAAAACTGTAACGTCCAGGTTCAGAAACAGCTTCTTATGGACCAAGCGCAGTCAGGTGGGACTAGTGTAGCTGGGACATTGTTGGCCGGCGTGGGCAAGTTGGGCCAAATGGCCTGTTTCCACACTGTATCACTCTATGACTAGTGTAGCTGGGACACATTGGCCTGTCTGGGTGAGTTGGGCCGAAGGGCCTGTTTCCACACTGTATCACTCTATGCACAGTGTGTGATAAGACAGGCACATATTTGTCAGATGGAAGAGCAGGATATGGATCATGTGCAGGAGTTAAGAGTTGGTTATGGTATAGTACAGATTGTGGGCTGAAGGGCCTGTTCCCTACTGTACTGTTCTATGGGCTATTTCCTATAGACTGTTTTTAATGTCTCAGGTAGAGTGGTGCAGAATGAAACGATATCTCGACTAACCCTAACCCTAACCCTAACCCTAACTCTTCCTGCCTTTCATGGGGCAAGGGTCAGTGTTTGTCGATGTTGTAGTGGTGACGGCAGGGAATCTCTCGCCAGCTGTGGTTGTGAAACATCTGCAGCACTGGATGTAAATGTTTCAATTCAACAACATCTGGCCAATCGTGAAACTCGGACATGTCTACAAGCCTCCAGCTGCCAATCCAGTCTTCTGCTCGCGAGCTCTCAACGCACTCGCCCTGTGCCACTGGTCACCCTTCTCCATCGATCCAACACAACCCTGCATTAATGGGCACTTGTGTAAACAGGAGCCGTACAAACATACAGACCCTACCACGAATAACCCAACTGGGGCCCACTTTAGGATAGTCCATGCAGACATTAGATTCACCATCGAGCATGCTCACACGCTCATGAATTAGCCAGCAACATTTGGCGAAAGGATAGAGTCCGTCATTATACGTTATCGGAGCAGAATTAGGCCATTCGGCCCATCAAGTCTACTACGCCATTCAATCATGGCTAATATACAGTATCTCTCCCTCCTAACCCCATTCTCCAGCCTTCTCCCCATAACCTGACATACAATACAATACAATACAATACAATACCTTTTATTATCATTTGAACCTCACATGAGGTTCAAACGAAATTTGGTTTCTGCAGCCATACAAAAAAAGAACCAAGACACACACCAACACAATTCAATTCACATAAACATCCATCACAGTGAGTCCTCCTCACTGTGATGGAAGGCAAAACTTAAACATATCTCTCCCCTGCACTCCCCTCTCCCCCCCCTGTCAGAGTCAAAGACAGAGTAAAAGCCCCCGGCTGGCGATGGCGAATTGTCCCGCGGCCATTAAAGCCACGCCGGGTGATGCAAGGTCGCGCACCGTTCTTGGTGTTAGAGCCCCCGGCGTGCGCTCGCAGAGTCCCGCAGCCATTCCAAGCCGCGCGGGGCGGTGCTGTAAGGCCCCGCTCCAGGAGCTCTTCAACCCCGCAACTCGGGCGGGAGAAGTCGCCGTTGCGGGAGCCCTGAAAAGCGGTCTCCCTCCAGGGAACCGCGGGCTCCCGGTGCCGCCGTCCGCCAAACCCGCAGTTGCAGCCACCGAATCTCCGGGGGTCGGGTCGCAGCAGCGCTCCACCACCGCTCCGGACTCGGCCAGCTCCGCGACGGTGAGGTGAGTAGTCGGCACCAGAGCCCCCGGTCTTCCTGTTGGAGGCCGCTCCTCGTTGCAGCCCCAACGACAACGGAGACCCGACAAAGAAAAGGTCGGGTCTCCCGTGCAGGGAGAGATTTAAAAGTTACCCCCTCCCTCCCACCCCCCCACACACATACCCCAACAAAAAATAACAAAAACTACATAAAAACATAGACATAAAATAATAAAAACGCAGACCGGCTGCAGAGGCCGCTGCAGACGAGAGTCGCGCCGCCCACTTATTACATCTGCACTGATCAAGATTTTGTCAATCTTCGCTTTAAAAATACCCAATTTTAAATACATGTTCTGATAGTATTGAGTCCTAAGATGGTGTTGGAACTGTAATACATATAAAGGACGGTGGTCTCAGCCCGAATGCACAAACTGATGGGACAGGTATTACAACTAATTGCTGACAATGAGGCTGCCATTTGCTGGGAAGGCAGGTTGAGCGGTAAAACAATGAAATGCCCATTTAATGGCTGGATAAAGAGTTGCCATCGCCGTGGAGAAACACAAGGACGTGCAGCTCCTTTTACCATGCTATTCCATAAATGATTTCTTTAATCACTCTGGCCCTCCAGCCACCTCCACAACTCTGAAACAATATTTCTGCTTGCACGAAACAAGAGAGAGAAACACAGCTAAAATAGACGACAGATCCAATCAAGTTTGCCAGACTGCTGCGGAGCTGCAGACTAATCAACGATCAATTTCACAATGCTTTTTTGTGCGTTTTCAGTTACTGTATCTTTGAAGTGAGGAATGCATTAAAATGATTTAGTCGTGGATGCATTTTCTCAGAGCCAGCTTTAAGCCAAAAACAATCCTTGCCAAGTTCCTGCACAGCACCTTCTCCTGAATATTACACAAAGATGTAAAAGGTACAATGGTGTTTTTCTTACCAGGAATCCGATGCTGCCCACATCATAGATCTCATAAACCCAAACATTTATATCAAAGGTTTGTCTGGCTCATTTAGAAAGTTTAACTCCTGTACATTCTCCCAGCATAACAACGGTTCATTTGCTTTTCAAACAAATACTTTAACTTATTCCCGTCTCCTCATTACCAGTTCACATCTGGTCTTGACTCATTTGACAGTACATTATAGTTTTTTATGACATAGAAGGCAAGGAGGCCATTTGGCCAACCAAGTCTATGTTGTCTCATTCAGCATTCACAGCCGGGCGACACGGTGGTGCAGCGGGTAGAGCAGCTGCCTCACAGCCCCAGAGACCCGGGTGCGACCCTCACTACGGGTGATGTCTGTGTGGAGTTTGCATGTTCTCCCTGTGACTGCGTGGGTTTCCTCTGGGTGCTCTGGTTTCCTCTCACATCCCAAAGACGTGCAGGTGTGGGCCCCACGATACAATAGCCTCACTTCTCGATTTACTTCAGGGTAAACGACTGGCTAATTGATGGCCACAACACACTATCCTGTAGCATGGTTGGTTTCCCACACACGGACTGCTTTGTGAATTGGGTTTGAAAATCAAAGTGATGAGAATTGGATGGAATCTGTAGAAACCACACAGCAAGGATGTGCGGCACAGTAGCGCAGCGGGTAGAGCTGCTGCCTCACAGCGCCAGAGACTCGGTTCAATCCTGTCTACAGATATTGTGACCATGTGGGATTTCTCCAGTTTCTTCTCACACTCCACAGACGTACAGATTTACAGATGAATTGGCTTTGGTAAAGATTATAAATTGTCCCAGGTGTGTGTAGGATAGCGTTAGTGTACGGGATGACTTCTGTTCAGCATGGACTCGGTGGGCTGTATCTCTAAACAAAACTAAAACCTAAACTAAAGATGACCAACTTCCCACTCACTGGCCTCTCATCACCCTGTATTCAAGAGAGAGTTAGATTTAGCTCTTGGGACTAACGGAATCAAGGGATATGGGGAGAAAGCAGGAACGGGGTACCGATTCTGGATGATCAGCCATGATCATATTGAATGGTGGTGCTGGCTCGAAGGGCCGAATGGCCTCTACTCCTGCACCTACTTTCTATGTTTCTAACATGAACAAAGGATATGCAGGAAGGAACTGTGGCTGGTTTGTACTGAAGATAGACACAAAATGCTGGAGTAACTCAGCGGGTCAGGCAGCATCTGTGGAGAGAAGGAATGGGTGATGTATTGGGTCGAGACCCTTCTTCAGAACAAAGAGGATGACTGAGAGGTTGACAGTTGCCATAAATGTTCCTTCAGTCATTCTGTAATGGTCCAATCTTGGCACAAGAAGTGATGAAGAGCTTGAGGAAGTGCAGGTCCGCTCTTCAATCATCCTGAGTACAGATCACATGTCACCACATAGTCGCACAACACAGGCTAAAGGTCTCTGCTCCACGAGAAGCTGCTGGCTGGGGCAGTGACAATCTCCACCCCCCCCCTCTCTCCATCTACCCCCTGGCCATTCACTGATAACTAGCCCCTACGTCTGATTGTGCTCAGCTCCATTCCTGAAGTCCTGTCTCCAATGTTCACCCACACTGGGCAAGATGGAGTGTTTGGTCATGGCGTACGTGCCAACATTGGTGGATGCAACGGTGATGTTTGCGAGGCATTTACACAATTCCATGGATCGGAAGCTGGAGAGGGATGCAGTGGGACCATCCCCATTATACAACTTGGCATGGGTCAGATGGGCCGAAGGGCCTGTTTCCATGCGGCCTGACACTGAGTCTATGTCAGCAGTGTGGGACATTTGTCCAGACAGCACCCATGTCTGTGTCTATCTTCAGTGTAAACCAGCATCTGCAGTTCCTTCTACACACCTGATACCTGGCGACCACAACAAACTTCATGACTAACACATGGATCAGTCATTATTTGTCCAGGGATTGCCAAGTCTAGCGTACATAACATGTAAACAAGGATAATAATCACAATTCCAACAGCATCCCAAACCTGCGCAGTTTCATTTTGATAAACAGCTAAAATAAATGGACTCTGGTCAAATGTGAAGAGTTTGTAAATATTTGCTGAAACAGAAGTTAAACAAACCACTGGGATGAATGACTCAGTCACTTGGTGAACAGTAAATCCTGGTATTACTCCCCAGACACAGTAATAATAGGGAACGGAATACTGGGCTGTCAAATTAATTTCAATAAACTGGCAGGAAAATAAAGAATGGATCCTTTCGGAAACGACTGCATTACTAACGCTAGTTACAGATTGGAGACACATCGAAGTGGTGGAAGAACACTTTAATCCCCCCTCCCCTCCCCCCCCTCCCCCCCCCCCCCCCCCCCCCCCCCCATTAGCTGCCCAAGCTAAATATGAGGAGCTGCTCCTCCAATTTACGCTGGGCCTCACTCTGACAATGGAGGAGGCCCATGACAGAAAGGTCAGATTGGGAATTGGAGGGGGAGTTGAAGTGTTGAGCAACCGGGAGATCAGGTAGGTTTAGGCGGACTGAGCGGAGGTGTTCAGCGAAACGATTGCCGAGCCTGCGCTTGGTCTCGCCGATATTCAGGAGACCACACCTGGAACACGGGATACAGTAGATGAGGTTGGAGGAGATGCAGGTGAACCTCTGTCTCACCTGAAAGCACTGTCTTGGTTCCTGGATGGAGTCGCGGGGGGAGGAATCGGGACCCCGACAGTCCTTTCAGGTGAGGCAGAGGTTCCTTGTTTTTACAAATAGACAAATCACTCTGCTATCATGAAGGATATACAGACATTTGGTAGAAAAGCTGAAGTGGCTGCAGTGATCTATGTGTACAGGTGGTGACTGATTTAACACACCAGGCTGCAAGCTTTAAGGTTTAATTTTCAGTCTGTGGCCAATAATCCTGCAGAGCAGTTTAATTCCTTCAACAGGCTTCAAGCTCCTGAGAAAAGGTTTTAATAAGCAAGACAGACCTCCCTTAGTTTAGTTTATTGTCCCGTGTACCGAGGTACAGTGAAAAGCTTTTTGTTGCGTGCTAACCAGTCAGTGGAAAGACAGTACATGATTACAATCGAGCCGTCCACAGTGTACGGGTACAGGATAAAGGGAATAACGTTTAGTGCAAGGTAAAGTCCGATTAAAGATAGACATTAGCTGGTAGATAGAAGATAATAGGTTTGAGTTTAGGTGGGCATTGGACTAAAGTACGAAGGGTGAAGATGCTGGCAGTGCCAAGGATACACCAGGCTGGAAATACATGCATGGTCTTCATCAGAGTGACTTCAGCAAACAATTTTGTATCCAAATATCCCATCAATAAATGCAACGATTATTGCAACAAATGTATAGATAAATGTGTGGACTTAATATAGATTATTAATAAATTAACTGCTGTCATCCAAGCCTCTCTCTACACTTTCCCACGCTACTTGGAAACTTGATCCATTGGGTCAAAAATAACCCGAATATGTTTCACTGCATTGGGATTGATCAGATGCTTAACTCCTGTCACCAATTCCTTCTGCTGCAAAGAAACCTCCAGACTGTCAAAAGGCCAATATCCACAAAGAATTCACAACAAATTAAAAAAGATTTGCTCTGGCTATCTGATGTCATTCTTCAATAATGGCTGGCATGAAGACTGTATTCGGGCAGGCTGGTCTCGTGGTCGTGAGCTTGGACTCTCTGGTCTCTTCCCTTCACATCTTGGATAAACACCGTGACTCAATGCTCAGATCAAGGCTTTAAAATGCCTTTGTGAAGTTTTGTGAAGCTGTGCTCCTTTCTCCCACCCTCGATCACTGGCAGAATCAGTCTTCATTCTTGCTGGGTCCCTGCGTTCAGTGGGACACAGGTACGGCTGTTATTACAGCTGTGTACGGGGTATGTGGCCCAGAACACAGACACAGGACCCGCTCCAAGTTATGAATCTGTACACTATATTTATTACAACAGATTGAACAGCCACTGTAATTTTGTAATCCAAAAGGTAATCATGGCACAACTTCAAGAGCTCGACAGAACCCTGATTGAAAATGATGGGAACGTAAGTAGCTCAATAAACACAGTCTGACCTTCACAATCCACCAGGATTGGATGTGATGTAGCAGCTTATAATAGCTACACATCCTTGTAAAAACGTACACATCATCATTAATCTTTATCCCTTTTGCAGCTATACTTACCTGGGTACATCACAGCACAGTGAAATAGGTCAAAGTCAGTCTGAAGAAGGGTCTCGACCCGAAACGTCACCCACTCCTTCTCTCCAGAGATGCTGCCTGTCCCGCTGAGTTACTCCAGCACTCTGTGAAACGTCACCCATTTCCTCTCTCCAGAACTGCTGCCAGTCCCGCTGGGTTACTCCAGTTTTTTGTGTCCATCTGCAGTTCCTTCCTGCTCACAAAGTCAGCATGGTTTTATCTTGCCTGACAAGCCTGTGGGAGTTTGTGTTGATGAGGTGACATGCAGAGTAGACAAAGGAGTGTGTGTGTGTGCGCGTGCGTGTGTGTGTGTGTGTGTGTGTGTGTGTGTGTTTGTGTGTGTGTGTGTGTGTGTGTGTGTGTGTGTGCGCGTGTGTGTGTGTGTGTGTGTGTGTGTGTGTGTGTGCGCGTGTGTGTGTGTGTGTGCGCAGGAATGGCAGATGCTGGATTAAACCGAAGATGGACACAAAAAACTGGAGAAACTCAGCGGGACAGGCAGCATCTCTGGATAGAAGGAATTGTGGCATCTTGGGTCGAGACCCTTCTTCAGACTGAGTGGATGCTGGATTTTCAGAAGGCCTTTGATAAGGTGCCACACGTGAGGCTGCCAAACAAGATGGGAGCCCACAGTGTTAGAGGCATGGTTCTAGCATGGATGGAAGGTTGTCTGACTGACAGAAGGCAAAGAGTTGGCAGCTGGTGACTTGTGGTCATTACACAGGCGTTGGTTGGTGTTGGAGCCAGAGTCTAGAAGGATGAAGGCAGATCTCAGTGAGGCCCATCAGATAATGAAAGGCCCAGGTTGTAGATGTAGAAAGGTGTTTAACGCAACAAAGCTTTTCATTGTACCTCGGTACACACGACAATAAACTAAATGGTGCTTGCTTCCACTAGTGTGGGCGGCGCGACTCTCGTCAGCAGCGGCCTCTGCAGTCCGTCTGTGTTTTATTATTTTTTGTCTCGTTTTTATGTAGTTTTTGTTGGGGTATGTGTGTGGGGGGGGGGGTGGGTGGGGGTAACTTTAAAATCTTTCCCCTGCATGGGAGACCCGACCTTTTCTTTGTCGGGTCTCCATTGTCGTTGGGGCTGCAACGTGGAGCGGCCTCCAACAGAAACGACCTGGGGTTCCAGCTGCGGAGCTGCCGACTACTCGCCGTCACGGGGCTGGCCGAGTCCAGAGCGGGTGGAGCTGTGGTGGACGCTGCTGCGACCCGACCCCCGGAGTTTCGGAGGCTGCAACTGCGGGTCTGGCGGACGGCGGCACCGGGAGCCCACGGGTCCCTGGAGGGAGACCGCTTTTCGGGGCTTCTGCAACGGCGACTTCTCCCGCCCGAGTTGCGGGGTTGAAGAGCACCTGGAGCGGGGCCTTACAGCATCACCCGGCGCGGCTTTAATGGCCGCGGGACAATCGCCATCGCCAGCCAGAGAGTGCAGTGGAGAGATAAGTTTTTTTTTGCCTTCCATCACAGCGATGTGATGGATGTTTGTGTAAACTGTGTTGTGTCTCGGGTCTTTTTGTTTTGTAATGTATGGCTGCAGAAACGACATTTCGTTTGGACCTCAAGGGGTCCAAATGACAATAAATTGAATTGTATTGTAGTGAGGGAGTCTCGAACCAGAGGGCACAGCCTCAGAATAAAAGGAGATAGATTAGTCAGAATCAATCATGACTGATCTATCTTACCCTCCCAACCAAATTCTCCTGCCTTCTCCCCATAACCTTTGACACTTCACAATAAAGAATTTATCAATCTTTCCCTTAAAAATACCCAATGTCTTGGCCTCCACAGCCGTCAGTGGCAATAAATTCCACAGATTTGCCACCCTCTGGCTAAATAAATTCCTCCACATCTCCCCTTTGAAGGTTTGTCCTTTTACTCTGAGACGTTGCTCTTGCTACCCACGCATTAATTCCCCAATAAACCCTGCCTGTTTCTCCTGGTTTCTACGGGACGGGCAAGGGGGTCTAACTGTTCACAAGCGCCTGGAACGGACAAACATCAACGGTGCTTTTACCCTGAAAGACCCACTAGCAGACAAGGTGCAACATCTGTTTGTGACGAGCAGGAGACAACATCGCTCATCTGGTCAGGCCAAGAGGAGAGTGTAATTAAGGCAGCGTGAGAAACCCACCCGATACCATCGTCCTCCACACAAAACATTCCTGCAATCCTGGCTGCAGTCTCCTTTACTCACGGCACCCAGCTCCCTTGCAGACGGCACACCACCCACATTCTTCACTTGCTGAATTAATATCATTCATTTACAAACATTACACAGACGTATCCAGCAAACTCTCATTTAGTACTCACCACTAAACTCACATTTAGTACTCACCACTAAACTCACATTTAGTACTCACCACTAAACTCACATTTAGTACTCACCACTAAACTCACATTTAATACTCACCACTTAACTCACATTTAGTACTCACCACTAAACTCACATTTAGTACTCACCACTAAAATCACATTTAGTACTCACCAGAAGGTCTAGGGGCGGCACGCACACCCCCATCCACATTAACGGGATGGAGGTGGAACGTGTTTCCAGCTTCAGGTTCTTGGGGGTCAACATCTCCGATGACCTCTCTTGGACCCACAATACCTCAACTCTGGTCAAGAAGGCTCACCAGCGTCTCTTCTTCCTGAGGAGACTGAAGAAGGACCATCTGTCTCCTCAGATTCTGGTGAACTTCTACCGCTGCACCATCGAGAGCATCCTTACCAACTGCATCACAGTATGGTATGGCAACTGCTCTGTCTCCGACCGGAAAGCACTGCAGAAGGTGGTGAAAATTGCCCAACGCATCACCAGTTCCTCACTCCCCTCCATCGAGTCTGTCCAAAGCAAGCGTTGTCTGCGAAGGGCACTCAGCATCGCCAACGACTGCTCTCACCCCAACCATGGACTGTTTACCCCCCTTACCATCCGGGAGGTGCTACAGGTCTCTCCGTTGCCGGACCAGCAGGTCCAGGAACAGCTTCTTCCCTGCGGCTGTCACTCTACTCAACAACGCACCTCGGTGACTGCCAATCACCCCCCCCCCACCGGACACTCCTTCCACCAGGAAAAAATAATTGCACTACTATGACTGCACGTAAATATATTTATTTAATGCTCATATTCTATGTCGCTCTTCTAGGGAGATGCTAACTACATTTCGTTGTCTCTGTACTGTACACTGACAATGACAATAAAGTTTGAATCTGAATCTGAATCTGACTAAACTCACATTTAGTACTCATTACTACAGTAAACATCAAACATGCTTATTTAATGATCGGAGGCCGGTTACTAGTGGACCATGAGCCGCGAGGTGACTTCTGTAGGACATGTCACCCACACTGTGATTCCGTGTCACAGCGCTCAGTACGGGACTTCATCTCAGAGAGGCCGAGACTCTGGTGTCATGAACTGGGCTTCTGCCGCAAGGAAGATTTTCCCTTTGATGTCCAGAACAAAGCCGCAGGCCAAGGGGGGAGCGAGAGAGAGGTTGATGCCAGAACACTTGTTCATGTCGGCACAGCTGGAGAAAAACCATCTGAAGTCATTACAAGTCAGACAGTATCGACACAACATGCAACACGAACCGCGATGAGATCGATGAGAACGCTAGCAGTTTATTGGAAGCCTTTACAACATTTCCGAGCTGTAAACAGTTGCCTGGTGACCATCCGCAGAGGTGAAACCATAATGTCCAGTACCAACGTTTAACTCCCAAAACAATGGCCCTCAGATGTTAGAGTAACGAGACTCTGTGGTGTATTCACACAAGAGATTTAGAATAAACCAGGGCAGCTTTGTGTAACTGTGCTGATTGTGATCAATGTGCAGAGCGATGCACACAAGCTGTGTAATAAAGTGTGGAGCGGGGCTATGGCCATGTTCAGGAATGTGGTCACACTAAAAGCTGCTCTTAAATAGCAATGCATACAGTGAGTATCGTCACTCACAGACTGCCTGTGGTGCTCAGTCTAACCTCCGCCATCCACCCTCCCCAGTCCCCACCCACACACTGCAAGGTCAAGAGAAAAACAGGGGGCAGCCCCTACTCTGGCACCACCTCGGGGATCAGACCCCCCCCCCCCCCCATGGCATCACTTTCAACTCTGCAGAGTGAACAAAGGCCATGTTATTGGCCCAGGGCTCAGTCACAGCGCTGGTGCAGGGAGCCATACACTGACCCCGTGACTATCCCTGTTTGCAAGACTCTGCTGTATCTAATTTAGTGTGTCTGTGTGTGTGTGTGTGTGTGTGTGTCTGTGTGTGTGTGTGTGTGTGTGTGTGTGTCTGTGTGTGTGTCTGTGTGTGTGTCTGTGTGTGTGTGTGTGTGTGTGTGTCTGTGTGTGTGTCTGTGTGTGTGTCTGTGTGTGTGTCTGTGTGTGTGTATGTCTGTGTGTGTGTGTGTGTGTGTGTGTGTGTGTGTGTGTGTGTGTGTGTGTGTGTGTGTGTGTGTGTGTGTGTGTGTGTGTGTGTATGTGTGTGTGTGTGTGTGTGTCGGTGTGTGTATCTGTGTGTGTGTCTGTGTGCGTGTGTGTGTCTGTGTGCGTGTGCGTGTGTGTGTGTGTGTGTCTGTGTGTGTCTGTGTGTGTGTATGTGCGTGCGTGTGCGTGTGTGTGTCTGTGCGTGTGTGTGTGCGTGTGTGTGCGTCTGTGTGTGTGTGCGTGTGCGTGTGTGTGTGTCTGGATCCTGCAATGGGCACCACTCACTGAACATCCCCAGGACGGAGAAAGTTGCATAAACGCAAGCTCATTAGATTTCAAAGCCATGAAAACAGAAAGGCCGGGTGTATAACAAGCAGCGTTAGTAATTACCAGTGCATCACGGAGGCAAGCAATGTTTGTCCTTCACTGCCCCTCTCAGCTCATCATTTACTCTCGATAAAAAATGGACTCTGGCTCCACATAAATCATTGAAAGTTTTTGATTTTAGAAAGATACTGGCTGGAAAATATTCCCCAGTTAGAACAGTTGATCGCTCTTTGATTTGCCTGTCACACGCATCTTCAAAGTGGAGAATACATTGATGGCGTGTGCTGTGTTCCTCGCCTCTAGGATCTCGCTTCTCATTTACATCAGACCCGCCGAATGCCACAAAAACACAAACGATTTACAAGTCTCTCGACAGCGCTTGCAGACATGAAAGGGGGATGCTACTCACTTCTCTCAAAACTTACAAAGCAAAAGGGAAAAGCCTCTTGGTGGAAACTTTAATAAACAGCATGACATGTGGGCAACTCCACAAACGTGCCGCTGGAAACAGTAGATGTTGTCCACAAAGCTGCAACACCCACACCCGGATCCAGACACACCATCTGCCCAGTGACTGGACTTTATATCTTTCACCAGAGAGTTCGATTTAGCTCTTGGTGCTAATGGAATCAAGGGATATGGGGAGAAAGCAGGAACATGGTAGTGATTTTGGATGATCAGCCATGATCATATTGAACAGCTCTATGTTTCTATATCAAAGGAGAATGCTCACAAAGTTGCCATCAAAAGCAGCGAGATAGGATCATGAGTGTTTCACAATTCAACAAAGGAAAAATGTGAACTCTGGTGAGAAACAGCAACAGACCAGTGCGTTCTGTACACATGTGCAAATCAATTTCCCTCCTGGGATCAATAAAGTTCTATCGCATTGCATCGTAATGAAAGGAATAGACAGGCAACACAAATGTGGTCCCTCACAGACAGAGGCAAGAGAATTCACATCAGGGAATAACTAAATAACCAAGGAATTAATTATTCAGCACTCTGTATCTCTCCTCTGCTCCATCTATTGTTCAGGAGTTTGAACAGATTGTATTTTGGGATCATCCTCTTTGAAGCCCCTCTACTTTGGAGATTGCAAGGATGAGAGTTGACCTCTTTAGTTTAGCATGGAAACAGGCCCTTCAACACACCAAAAATAGACACAAAATGCTGGAGTAACTCAGCGGGGAGACCCTTCTTCAGACTGACTGAAACGTCACCCATTCCTTCTCTCCAGAGCTGCTGCCTGTCCCACTGAGTTACTCCAGCATTTTGTGTCTATCTTCAGTTTAAACCAGCATCTGCAGTTCCTTCCAAAACAATAACATTTACACTGACATCAATGGCTATATGATGAGAATTTGCTCATTCTGACTGTGTAACTGAGCTGAGCTGTGACTAATGCGTCTATTTTGATCTTCAGAGCACAATGTGGATGGGCAGCAACCTGCCAGCATATTTGTGGCAACTGTCATGGTCCCACTCCACAGAAATGCTTCTATTTTAATCAGTTCCGTTTATTGCCCCGTGTACCGAGGTACAATGGACAACTTTTGTTGCGTGCTAACCAGTCAGTGGAAAGACAATACATGATTACAATCGATCCATTCACAGTGTACAGATACATGATAAGGGAATGACGTTTAGTGCAAGGTAAAGCCAGCAAAGTCCGATCAAGGATAGACCGAGGGTCACCAAAGAGGTAGATAGTAGTCCAGCTCTGCTCTCTGGGTGTGGTGGGATGGTTCAGTTGCCTGATAACAGCTGGGAAGAACCTGTCCCTGAATCTGGAGGTGTGCGTTTTCACATTTCTGTACCTTTTACCCAATGGGGGAAGGGAGAAGAGGGAATCACCAGGGTACTGGGTGATAATTATTTATAGTAAGATGCCTTTACAACCAAGTACCCTGTCAAGAAATGTAGATATGTTAATAAAGAGAGAATAAAAGGCACGTTCTATACCCTGGAGGCATTCTGAAGCGCTTCAAAGTCAAAGCTAGCTTTGAAATGGGAGGACTGTTTGAACTGTTGGATACTGTCACACAATGCCCCCCCTCCCCCCCCCCCCCCCCCCTCCCCTCCTCCCCTCTCCGTCTCTGACATCAGAACAACATTATTTGGGATTTTTAGTCACGGACTGTATCAATTCTCACTGTGTCAATAACGAGAATCAGGTCAGACCAGGTCTTTCTGCAATTATACATTTGGAGACAATAGATCAGTAACTTGAGCCATGCCCTTTGCTACAGGCAGGTTCCTGAACAAGACATCTAGTATCCATCCCACTAGGTAACATGGCTTAATCAAGCAGCGTAATGAGAAACATAGCAACCTAATAACAACCTTATACTAAGAGCAAAGAGGAACAGCATTCATCGTGATTTGGAAATGAATAAACTAATCAAAGACAGCGTGGAATTATAACGTGCAACATCTGACTGCATGTAGCAAACAGGTCAAGGGTGATCAAGGGTGGTTCTCCTTTGATGCAGGGTCTGGGCACTTCACAAAGCACAGGGCCAGTGTCAGGCTGATCAGAGTGAGAGTGCCTGGCCATCACTGACATCCTTGATACAACTTCCAGTCCCTTTAGTAGTCAGAGCCCCGCAGAGTCATCGCGGCACTGGAATTGTTGCTGCCACCCTCCGCCGGGTCAGGCAGCATCTGTGGAGAACATGGATAGGTGACGTTTCACAGAGTGCTGGAGTAACTCAGCAGGTCAGGCAGCATCTGTGGAGAACATGGATAGGTGACGTTTCACAGAGTGCTGGAGTAACTCAGCGGGTCAGGCAGCATCTGTGGAGAACATGGATAGGTGACGTTTCAGGTCGGGACCTTTCTTCAGATCCTGTCGAATCCTTCGGTCAGAGATGCTGCCTGTCTGTCACTCGACACCACAACAGAAACAGCAGGAGTGGGAGTCTATCTTTGATGTAAACCAGCATTGTGAATCTTTGATACACTACTTGTCCTAATAAAGATGGCACTTCTAAAACTTCATTATGCAGGAAAGATTTACAAATTAGTCAAGATTTTTTTAAATATTTTTATTCTACTGGATCAAATGGATTTTTACTTTTAAATGTCAAATGGTCATAAGGTATAGGAATAGAATTAGGCCATTCATAGAAACATAGAAAATAGGTGCAGGAGTAGGCCATTCGGCCCTTTGAGCCTGTACCGCCATTCAATATGATCATGGCTGATCATCCAACTCAGTATCCTGTACCTGCCTTCTCTCCATACCCCCTGATCCCTTTAGCCACAAGGGCCACATCTAACTCCCTCTTAAATATAGCCAATGAACTGGCCTCAACTACCTTCTGTATTGAGGCCATTCGGCCCATCAAGTGTACTCTGGCAGATCTTCCTCTCCCTCCTAACCCCATTCTCCTGCCCTCTCCCCGTACTGATCAATAATCTATCTATCTGTGCCACTATCCTGCAGTAAATGTGAATGACGCTGGGTATTTGTGAAGAGTAGAATCACATTCTCTCTCTCGTCAGCGTGTGAGAGGGGGTGTGTACATTTTGTGGGCTACTCCCCCAGTCCCAGGACCATCACAAGGCCACGTTCCCAGTGGCATCATCCACATTCATCAGCCTGCCTCTGGGAGTCTGCTCAGAGCGGGAGCCTCTGTTAAACAAACAATATCAGCTCAGTCCAAGCACAAAATAGGCTGTTCAAACACCAGTTAGAATGGCAAACATTGTCCAAGAATGGTTACTAATGAAGTAATCGCATGGAAACACTTCATTGAAGCAGCCCCTTTCAGAGTGGCCCGTGTCAGTTACAAGTCAACAGAGCTGAGAAACATAGAAACTGTCAAATTGGCAACTCGTTGTAATATCCAGTTAATGGAATCAATAATGGGCAGATTAGCACCAAAAACTACAACTAGCATCAGTAGATATCTCCATAGATGCTGCCTCACTCGCTGGGTTTCTCCAGCACTTTTGTCTACCTTCAATTTTCCAGCATCTGCAGTTCCTTCTTAAAGCATCAGTAGATATTGTTCACATAGTTTCAAAAATAATATCAACCCCAATGTAATTTGTGTATTGTAAGTGTTTCAATCATAATAGAGGTCTCTTGATTACAGTACTGTAGATTTTTTTGAATAGAAACATAGAAAATAGGCGCAGAAGTAGGCCATTCGGCCCTTTGGGCCAGCACCGCCATTCAATATGATCATCCAAGATCAGTACCTGCTTTCTCCCCATATCCCTTGATTCCGTTAGCCCTACGAGCTGCATCCAACTCTCTCTTGAAAACATCTTGCCCCACACTGCTGCCAGAGTGGGAACGGGAGCTGCGGACTCTGGGTGAAGGAAGGAACTGCAGATGCTGGGTTACACCAAAGAAACGACACAAAAAGCTGGAGTAGCTCAGCGGGACAGGCAGCATCTCTGGAGAAAAGGAATGGGTGACGTTTCGGGTCGAGACACTAGTTCAGACTCATTCTCGGACAATGTTTGCCACTCTAACTGATGTTTGAACGAGTTTGAAGAAGGGTCTCGACCCTAAACGTCACCTATTCCTTCTTTGCTGAGATGCTGCCTGTCCCGCTGAGTTACTCCAGCATTGTGTGTGTATCTTTACTCTGCGGGGGAGAGTGAGAGTGGGATGCAGCAGCTTTCTGAACACACTGGCCCCGATTACAAGGCAGCTGCTCACAGCTCCTGACGAATGTTCTTGAAGACCACCCATCAATCACGGCGTGTGTGTGGCAGAGTATAGGGTGGCAGCGGCTGCTGTAACGAGCTGTTCATTCAAGAACTTTATCTACATTAGATCCAACATAATGACTGAATGTTTTCCACTGCCTGTTAGTGGACTAATTCCCCACCTCCAGATCTGAAAGCAAAGAGTTTTTACACTTCTGCTGTAGACAAAAGTGCTGGAGAAACTCAGCAGGTGAAGCAGCATCTATGGAGCGAAGGAATAGGTGACGTGCTGTGTCAGGAATCCTTTCACTCAAAGTTAACAAGTTGAAATTTACAATCAATGGGTATAAACCACCCCAGTGCTCTGCCAGCTGTTATAGAGTAGAAGCTCCTGCCTGCACTTTGTTCAACAACCATTTATATATCCAAGGGATTTGGGGAGAAGGCAGGAACGGGGTACTGATTGTGGATGATCAGCCATTGCCACGGTGAATGGTGGTGCTGGCTCGAAGGGCCTAATGGCCTACTCCTGCACCTGTTATCTATGTTTCTACCATGTTTCAGGTCGTGATCCTTCTTCAGGATGATTGTAGTGGGGGGGGAGCAGGGGGGGGGGGACAAATCCTAGTGGGTGACAGGTTGGACACAAGCTCAGGGAATAAATGGGGGAGGGTTATCTAATATTTGAAAATTCAATGTTCAATACCGCTGGGTTCAATCAATACCGTTGGGGTGCAAACTGCCCAAGTGGATTATGAGGTCCTGTCCCTCCAGTTTGTGTGTGGCCTCACTATGACAGAGGCCCAGGGCAGAAAAGTCAATATAAGAAGATAGACTCAAAAAGCTGGAGTAACTCAGCGTGTCAGGAATAGGTGACATTTGAGTGGAGGTGAGTCTGAAGAAGGGTCCCGACCCAAAACATCACCTATTGCTTTTCTCCAGAGAAGCTGCCTGTCCCGCTGAGTTACGCCAACATTTTGTGTCCATCTTCGGTTTAATCCAGCACCTGCAGTTCCTTCCTACACAAAGTCAATATGGGAATGGGAAGAAGAGTTACTGTGAATGGAAGCAACCTGGATATCCAACAGGCCTTGGCGGACCAAACACAAGTGTGCAGCGAAACAGTCGGCAAGTCTACACTTGGTCTCACTGATGTACATTGGGAACACGATCTACATTGTGTAACATACTACTGACACTAAGTACCTCAAGACTCTTGCCTTGGTAGTAGCATGCAAGCAAGAATCCCCAACAAAACAATGAATGCTAGCTCTCTGTTCTGCATGCTACTTCAATTCAGCCACATTGCAATTTAATCCAAGCACTGTCATTTCTCACAATATTATAGTTCCATCATGAAGATTTTGTTAAATTGAAGGGATCTGTAAATGCTTTCCACTCAATCGGATTTTACACTCGACAAAGAGGAACTATTTGCCGTGATTGTGGCTGTCATTGTGTTATTAAAGCCATTGACCAAGACATAAGTTGAGAAAATGTTGATTCTGTGCATGAGGAAAGATGAGCTTGAGAAAAATGAGTTGAAATATTTGGAAAGAATGTGGTGATGTAAATTGGCCATCATTAATGTGGCAATTCTTTAAAAACAAGCAATGATCTTATTACCACTTGACTTGGCATCCAGTATCATGAATGGAATTGAAGGTTGTGTAATGATTTAAACCTCAGTCAGGCTAATACCCCTCTCAGTCTCTGGGGAAATTCACCCATTCCTTGTCATTAGTAACTCGTCCAAAACAACAGCAACTTTTCCATTAAAAAAATAATGAGATCAGACTTTCTAAAACTACATGCTGTTTTTGAACACACAACTTGAGATACAAATTGGTCGGATTCCTCGGGCTGTTTTTGTAAATGCTTCCCTCAGAGTTTACAAAGGAGAAGTAATGGAACGATGATTCTGCGTGGATTGTCACCTTGTCGTGGTGGAGAAGCTTGTGTGGACCTGAGATCCTGAGAGCGATGTCGTCTGGATCTATGCTCCTGGTAGGGCCACCCGAGGGGGAGGTCTCTGACAAAGAGCCAATCCAACCAAGACCTCAACGGTGGAACAGGCGGAGGACGATGGCTGACCTTAGTGGAGTCACAACGGCTGGGAAGGCGGATGAAGGCTGCAGCAGAAAAGGGTCTCCGGTCATCTTGGACTCCATGCCACTGGATCCTGACCCAGAACTGTCAAGGACCCCACGTGGGGTGGCTGTCTGTGCACCAGTCTCCTCACGTTAAACAAAGTCACGCACAGGCAGTCTACCCCACGACAGAAGGGGGAGGAGTTGTACAGTTTAATAGCCACAGGGAAGAAGGATCTCCTTCTTGGTGGGACCAGCCTGTTGCTGAAGGTGCTCCTCAGGTTGACCAGTGTCATCACATTGACAAACCCAACCTTTCAACGGTTTAGGAAGGAACTGCAGATGCTGCTTCGCACCGAAGATAGACACAAAGTGTTGGAGTAACTCAGAGGGTTCAGACAGCATCTCTGGAGCGAAGGAATGGGTGACATTCCGGATCTAGAACCTTCTTCAAACTTGAAAGGTTGCCTTCAATTCTGCCTCCATCCCAAAATAGTTTTACAAAAGAGATGAATTTGCTAAACCACGTTGAGGCAGGCAATGGTACAAATTAACGTATGAATATTCGTACTTGCTGGAGGGCACAGCGGAGGCAGGTTTTTATTACCACTAATTACCAGATGGTAACAAACGAGCTTGTTTGCATTGCATCACTGAGAGGTGACATCCATCAATCTGCGGAAGGAGGAACTGCAGATGTGTTAGAGTCTTGACCCAAACTTCATCCATTCCTTCTCTCTAGAGATGCTGCCTGTGTCGCTGAGTTACTCCAGCACTGTGTCTATCTTCAGTGTAAACTAGCATCTGCAGTTCCTTCCTACACATCCCATCTGAAGGATAGCAGACACACGGAACTGGAGATTCTGGTTTCCAAAAAAAGACACAACTTACTGGAGTAACTCAATGGTGACTGAAGAAGAGTTCCAACCCGAAACTTCACCTACTCCTTTTCTGCAGAGATGCTTCCTGTCCCGTTGAGTTACTCCAGCATTTACTACCTACCTTCAGATGGGATTTTACATCGAGGGCCAGAACCCTGTGACTAGTACAGGTATCAGGGGTTATGGGGAGTAGGCAGGAGAATGGAGTTAGGAGGGAGAGATAGATCAGCCATGATTGAACTTGATGGGCCGAATGGACTTGTGACTCACTGGAACATTTCTCTCTCAGTCAACGTCACGTGAATGACTCCAGTTACTGTTGCATTATTTGTTGCAGTTTCAACTGATCATTCGTTGCTGGAAGATGAACTGAGACAAAGGGGTGGAAGATTGCAACCTTCACCTGGTCCGCTCTGTTTCGACTAATGCAATCAACTCGACAAACGGAAGGTCAAATAGAACAAGTTGTCCAACAACTTTAGGCTGTGCACGCCACACTAAAGAAGAAGAACTGAGACAATGAAAGGAATCAAAGGCTTAACAACAAATGGAAGTGACATCACCTTCAGCCCAACCGTGTCCAAGGTGAACCCCTCCTTCAGGTGATGTTGTGGAGTTTCAGCAACAAATCCTCAACTCTGTGGGGCAATTTCTCATGTCGGCGTGGGCATTGTAGATGATGTAATATTAAATGAATGTCATCAGGCCTTGGGGTGTAGAGATGGTGTAGCTCGGGGTTCCCCTCCTCGGCTGAGCGGAGACCATATACACAATCCTGTAGACCGTAGGTAGGCGAATGGCCACAGGTGTTTCCCAGGGTAGGGGAGACTACAACGAGAGGCCAAGATTTAGAATGAGAGGGTACAGAGTTAAAGGGACCCGAGGCTACACAGAAGGGGGTGGGTGCGTGGAGGAGGCTGCCAGAGGATGTGGTCGGGGCAGGAACTATAACAACATCGAAAAGACATTTGGACTCGTCCATGGATAGGAAAGGATTAGAGGGATATGCAAGGAAATGGGAGTGGCTCAGGTTGGCAACTGGGTTAGCATGGACATGTTGGCTGAATGGCCTGTCTCCATGCTGTACGACTGTGTGACACTACCCAGCGACAGAGTCTTCAGTTGCCACATGAATAACATCTAATTAGCATATCCATTTCACTTCCACCTCTTTATGTAACTACTGTTGTTCAAGATCATCTACCTATCAAATTACACATCAGTCACTCACCAGACTTCCTTACACTAACCACAAACAAATTCATGGTGTTGCTGACTTCCCGACACATTGTCCCAGTCGTCTGCTGTGGGATTGGCAGGTTATCCAACTCTTATCTACCTGCACGTGACCCATATCCCTCCATGTCCATGTGCCCATCCCAAAGCCTCATAAACACCACGATCGAATCTGCCTCCACCAGCGCGTTCCAGACCCCCTTTGCCCCTCTCACCTTACAGCTGTGCCCTCTAGTCTTTGACACTTGCACCCTGGGGATATGGTCCTGTCCATCCATCCGTCCGTCAGTCAGTACTCTCCCGCAATGCCTCCCCCCCTCCCCTCATGTTGTCCCTGGTCCAGCTCCCAGTAACTAATCATTCAGTGATCACCAGAGTAGCAGCCAGGTCCCCTCTGCCGCATCTGCAGATTCAGCATCCAATCGGGTAGGTCCCGTGGTTATTGCCCCAGTCCCTCACTTCACACTTCACTTGTCAAGTGTCACAACACAGTGAAACAGGCGTCCCAGCCCCAACACACTGTGTCCATGCATTTGCCCTCCTGGTCACACACATCTACCTCATTGGAGACCCTCGTTACCTTGCACTAAACATTATTCCCTTATCATGTATCTGTACACTGTGAATGGATCGATTGTAATCATGTATTGTCTTTCTGCTGGCTAGTTAACACGCAACAAAAGCTTTTCACTGTACCTCAGTACACGTGACGATAAACTCAACTAACCTGAACTAAAAGTAAAATAAACTAAAATAAATTCAAGGTGCTCACGACCTCCCGACCAAACATGAATCTCAATCACAGATACTATCCACCGCTTCCTCCCCTCGTGCTGCCCACCCCACCCCACCCCCACCCCCACCACTGCACCCCACCCCACCCTCTCCACCCACCAATTAGCTTTGCCCAGCAGAGACATGGTGGGCTGAATGGCCTCTTCCAGTGCTGCTCTGTGTTCCATGTCCAACTCCTCCAATATGTTCAATGACAATGTCAGCTTTGGCTGCCCAAAGTTCAGAGGAGAGTGGGCGTGAGTGTGAGAGGAAGAGAATAACTGAGACAGCTGATGTCAGACCAAGAGGCCATGAGAAAGGGTTTAGGGAACAAGAACCCCCCCAAAATGGGTTGTTGTTTGGGAGCCACGGGCACTCAGTGAATGCCGAGTTTAAACATCGTGGCGGGCGGCAGCAACAGAAATACATGAATCCAGGGCTTTGTTGAAGGGTGAGTGTCAGGAACCAGAGGTGGAAACGTCAAAGCAAAGTGTGAGATTGGACTGAGGGAAGGAGACAAGAATCCACACAGTACGAGAATCTAACTCTGGATGAAGTTTGCAGCATTTAGTACCTGAAGGGAGGAGGAGCCATCTTGGGGAACGGCTGCCAACCAGCAGACGTCCGTTTAATTCACTTTTTATTTGTAGTTTTAGTGAGTCCTGTGCCTTGTTTGTTGGAGAAATAGACTTTTTAATGTGGGGGGAAGGGGGTAATTATATTTCTAGGTCCCTACCTGGTCGGTGAGGCAGCTTTTTTCTCCGGGCTGCCCCGTCGACCCATCCTCGCGGCCTACCAGCGGGCGTGGAGCGCCGTTTCCTGGCGGGGACCGCCCAGCACCTCGGCTTCGGTGGCGGCACAGCGCTGGAGCGCTATCGCGGAGCGGGCGATGCCTTGCCTGGGTCGCCGCGCTGGATCGACGCGCTGGAGCTCCGGTGAGCTGTGACCGCCGAGATCAACACCTGCGGGTCTGCGGAGCGGAGCGGGCGGCGCCGACTTCAACATCGGGAGCCTGGGAGCTCCAACCCGGCGCGGCCCTGTCGGCTTCGGAAGCCGCGGTCCCCAGCTAGGAAGCGGCCGTTCCAGGTGGCCCAGCCGCTGTGAGGACTCTCCCGACGCCGGGGCAACAGCACCCAGTGAGAACGGCCAGGAACATCGGGCCTCCGTAGAGGCAACAGCGGTGGCCTCAATAGGCCTGACTTTGGGAGAACTGGGGATGGGGACTGGACATTGTGCCTTCCCCCACAGTGTGGTAACCACTGTGGGGGGATGATTTTTTGTGTGTAAGTGAATATGTTAGTCTGTGTCCAAGATGGCTGTCGGAAGGGAGAGTGGACGCTGGCCCGGTTTACCTGCCGCTGCTCTCTCTTCACATTGTGTTTTTGATTTTTTGTCTTTGGAGCGAATTCTGTCTTTAATTTGTGTATTGGTGATGTCCTTATTATCTATTTTACTCCGACTATATGTTTTTTCTCTCTTGTTAATTTTCTGTAAGGTGTCCTTGAGACTTTGAAAGGCTCCCGCAAATAAAATTTATTATTATTACTTTTATTAAAGTGTTAGAGGCAGAGAATCACATGGGACTGAGAATCTGAGCTAGAGTTTGAAGATGGGTCTCGAGCCGAAACGTCACCTATCTTCCTTAGAGTTCTTCCAGTGTTACTGGAGCAAGTGTAGACATTCAGTATACAAGGCTGCACACACACTGACCCCAGGGCTCGACGAGAACACAACTTCAAGGAATGTTGCAAATTCTAACAACGGCAGTGATTGGGTGGATTTGAAACACAAAGGGAGAGATTTTGGTTGGATTCCACGTGTGTGTGTGTGTGTGTGTGTGTGTGTGTGTGTGTGTGTGTGTGTGTGTGTGTGTGTGTCTGTGTGTGTCTGTTGTCTGTGTGTGTGTGTGTGTGTGTGTGTGTGTGTGTGTGTGTGTGTGTGTGTGTGTGTGTGTGTGTGTGTGTGTGTGTCTGTTGTCTGTGTGTGTGTGTGTGTGTGTGTGTGTGTGTGTGTGTGTGTGTGTGTGTGTGTGTGTGTGTGTGTGTGTGTGTGTGTGTGTGTGTGTGTGTGTGTGTGTGTCTGTGTGTGTGTGTTTGAAATATACATCACTAATAACCCAGTGAAACGGCCTGCATTTTTCCAGTTTTCTCTCTTTCTTTTCCAATTCTCATTACAAATAGCCACTCAGAGCTGTTCTTGCTCCGTGAATATCATTGTGCTCTCTTCCCTCTTTTAATGAAATGTTTCATTGGCTGGGAGCTTTTGTTTTCCACATTAACGATGGAACAAAATGAAAATAACTGTGAACCGCAGTACATCATTGAGGCCAATGTGTGGTTGTAGCTTTAAGTCAGGAGACATAAAGCTACAACTAGAGCGGGGGGGGGGGCTGTGGGGCTAGGGGGGGGGGGGCTGTGGGGCTAGAGGGGGGGGGGCTGTGGGGCTAGAGGGGGGGGCTGCGGGTCTAGAGGGGGGGGGCTGTGGGGCTAGAGGGGGGGGGGGCTGTGGGGCTAGAGGGGGGGGGGGGGCTGTGGGGCTAGAGGGGGGGGGCTGTGGGGCTAGAGGGGGGGGGGCTGTGGGGGCTAGAGGGGGGGGGGGCTGTGGGGCTAGAGGGGGGGGGGGGCTGTGGGGCTAGAGGGGGGGGGGCTGTGGGGCTAGAGGGGGGGGGCTGTGGGGCTAGAGGGGGGGGGCTGTGGGGCTAGAGGGGGGGGCTGTGGGGCTAGAGGGGGGGGCTGTGGGGCTAGAGGGGGGGGGCTGTGGGGCTAGAGGGGGGGGGGCTGTGGGGCTAGAGGGGGGGGGCTGTGGGGCTAGAGGGGGGGGGGCTGTGGGGCTAGAGGGGGGGGGCTGTGGGGCTAGAGGGGGGGGGCTGTGGGGCTAGAGGGGGGGGGCTGTGGGGCTAGAGGGGGGGGCTGTGGGCTAGAGGGGGGGCTGTGGGGGCTAGAGGGGGGGCTGTGGGGCTAGAGGGGGGGGGCTGTGGGGCTAGAGGGGGGGGCTGTGGGGCTAGAGGGGGGGGGGCTGTGGGGGCTAGAGGGGGGGGCTGTGGGGCTAGAGGGGGGGGGGCTGTGGGGCTAGAGGGGGGGGGCTGTGGGGGCTAGAGGGGGGGGGGCTGTGGGGCTAGAGGGGGGCTGTGGGGGCTAGAGGGGGGCTGCGGGTCTAGAGGGGGGGCTGCGGGTCTAGAGGGGGCTGTGGGGGCTAGAGGGGGGGCTGTGGGGGCTAGAGGGGGGGGCTGTGGGGGGGCTGCGGGTGTAGAGGGGGGGGCTGCGGGTCTAGAGGGGGGGCTGCGGGTCTAGAGGGGGGGCTGTGGGGGCTAGAGGGGGGGGCTGTGGGGGGGCTGCGGGTGTAGAGGGGGGGGCTGCGGGTCTAGAGGGGGGGCTGCGGGTCTAGAGGGGGGGCTGCCATGCTGAGTAGACTGAAGGTCACCAGCCCCACACATTCTCATGTCATACAAGCACTCTGAAAGCATCTCCCACACGCAGGTTCCAACTCGATAATGTACCATGTTTGTAAAGGGGCAAAGCCACCACATACATCCCTTGGCTACCCGACAATGTCTGGGTGCAATAGACAATAGGTGCAGGAGTAGGCCATTCGGCCCTTCGGGGCCATGTGACCATGGTGCAGCAACGTTAGATCCAAGCACTCACCACAAATAAACAATAGAGAAAGAGATACAAGGAACTGCAGATGCTGGTTTAATACAAAAAAAGTCACAAAGTAACTCAGCTGGAGTAACTCAGCGGGTCGGGCAGCATCTCTGATGAACATAAGGGTCCCGACCTGAAACGTCACCTGTCCATGTTCTCCACAGATGCTGCCTGACCCGCTGAGTTACTCCAGGATCTTGTGCCCTTTAGTGTTTAATTCTCATATGTCCCAAAACGGAAATATGACATTCGTACTTGCAGCAGTGGGCAAGCCTGGTCGTGTAACTAGCCTACACATCACACCAGTCAGTAAACCTCTCACCAAAGATGCCAGTAGATCTCTGAAGGCACGAAAGATGCTTCTTCTTTATGTAGTTCCACACAGTTCCATCACAATGATCAATTGGTGTTGAGAAGTTGAAGGCACTAAGGTGTTAGAATGATGTGATTCATGCAGGATAAGTTAATCAGTGGCTCAATGTTGGTAATAATCAACATATTACTGCCCGAGGTGATGACATGAGCATTATTTGGGCTGTTCTCCCATGAATTACAGGCCTGTTTCATGATATGCAGCACAGAGTGATACAGTGTGGAAACAGGCCCTTCAGCCTAACTTGCCCACACCGGCCGACATGTCCCAGCTACACTAGTCACAGAGTGATACAGTGTGGAAACAGGCCCTTCAGCCCAACTTGCCCACACCGGCCAACATGCCCCATCTACACTCGTCGCACCTGCCAGCATTTGGTCCATATCCCTCCAAACCTGTCCTATCCATGTACCTGTCTGTTTCTTTAAACGTTGGGATAGTCCCAGCCTCAACTACCTCCTCTGGCAGCTTGTTCCATACACCCAGCACCCTCTGTGTGGATACAATATACCCCTCCCTTGTTCCACGAGCTTTGACGGAAGCAATGCTGAAACTGCCGTGTCTTCATTAACATTGTAATCAATCACGGCAGTTTTCTAAAACACTTGATGTTTAATTTCCTAACTTTATTTTTCCCATGTCTCTAAGCAGAGTTCTCTATTTTGTTTCTCTAGTAAATCTCTCAAAGCAAGCAGCCACAGAAAGGTTACACTCAAATAACTACTTTAAATGCAAAATAACTAAATGTACAAGGTATGAGTATTCCAGCAACCACAGAATTAACCTGGAATTGCAAACCCTGCGATTGTCACCGGTCAGCAACAGTCCCAAGTTCCTGTCTTCTGGGAATTTCTGGACTGCAGTTGTTCTGAGAATGTTGGGAATCTCCCGAGCTCCCGAACTTCAACCCTCTCCCTCTATCACAAGATCCCTCCTTGTGCAGGGAAACCAGAACTATGCACAAAGTTCCATGTGTGGTCTCAGCAGAGGCCAAGATCATTCCTTACACTGCAACGTCAAGGCCAATGTAGTGTCTAACACGTTCCCACCCAACTCACAGCTAACAATGGCCTGTATCCTTCACCACTGTTATTTTCATTCATGGGTGTCCTTGTACACCGGTCACTGAAAGTTAGCGTGCAGGTACAGCAGGCAGTGAAGAAAGCTAATGGAATGTTGGCCTTCATAACAAGAGGATTTCAGTAGAGGAGCAGAGAGGTTCTTCTGCAGTTGTATAGGGCTCTGGTGAGACCACATCTGGAGTATTGTGCACAGTTTTGGTCTCCTAATTTGAGGAAGGACATCCTTGTGATTGAGGCAGTGCAGCGTAGGTTCACGAGATTGATCACTGGGATGGCGGGACTGTCATATGAGGAAAGATTGAAAAGACTAGGCTTGTATTCACTGGAGTTTACAAGGATGAGGGGGAATCTTATAGAAACATATAAAATTATAAAAGGACTGGACAAGCTAGATGCAGGAAATTTTTTCCCAATGTTGGGCGAGTCCAGAACCAGGGGCCACAGTCTTAGAATAAAGGGGAGGCCATTTAAGACTGAGGTGGAAAAAAAAACCGTTTTCGCCCAGAGAGTTGTGAATTTGTGGAATTCCCTGCCACAGAGGGCAGTGGAGGTCAAATCACTGGATGGATTTGAGAGTTAGATAGAGCTCTAGGGGCTAGTGGAGTCAAGGGATATGGGGAGAAGGCAGGCACGGGTTATTGATTGGGGACGATCAGCCATGATCACAATGAATGGCGGTGCTGGCTCGAAGGGCCGAATGGCCTCCTCCTGCTCCTGTTGTCTATGTTTTTACTTGTTCTATATCTCTCTCCATCACCCTCAATATCTCTCATTTTCCTTGCCCCCCACTCTCAGACTGAAGAAGGGTCTTGATCCGAAACATCACCTATCCATGTTCTCCAGAGATGCTGCCTGACCCGCTGAGTTACTCCAGCACTCTGAGTCTATCTTTGGTCCCCATGATCAAGCCCTGTGCTTGGATGGATTATTTGACACCAGTTGACTGATGTCACTTGCCAGCTCATGGCTTGGCTTACTGCGAGTAAACACTAGGTCCCTATTGCACAGTGTTGGCCAATCCCAGTGGACACGTTGATGACATCCTGCTGATTGATCAGTTCTCACTCTGCCAGATCAGATGAATGTTTCCAGCCGCACAAAGACGTTGGTTTAGAAACCGAACAGGTACATAAAGATGATTTATCTCTAGATCACAGATAGACCACACGTTTCATCACAAGCCACCTGTGTGGAGAGGGGAAACTGCAAGTCCTCTGACTCTCTGCATCAGATGTTCCAGCTACCAACAGGAGTTCCTTTCTTCCCAGTCATAGATCTCCACATGCCTGCACCATTGCACAGTCTTCAGGACACCAGCAGCCAACTACTGACAGACACACAATGCGAGCTTTGATCAACCTACATCCTGACGTTTCTGTTAGTTTCTTCACTGCTCAGATCACAGCTGGCATTGTGTTTCCCTGATGGTGAATGCACTTCCATAGAACATTACAGCACAGGAACAGGCCCTTCGGCCCACAATGTCTGTGCCGAACATCATGCCAAGACCAACTCTTACCGACCATATCCCTCCATCCCTGCATATCCAAAAGTCTCCTAAACACCACGATCATATCTGCCTCCAGCACCACCTCCAGGCTCCCACCACCCTCTGCCTCCAGCACCACCTCCAGGCTCCCACCACCCTCTGCGTAAAACCTACCTCACACACCTTTATTAAGCTCTGCCCCTCTCACCTTAAAGCTATTTGATATTTCCATCTTGCTTGCGTTGTCCAGGTGATGATGTGAGGGTGGGGACAAGAGAGAAACAGTGTTGATGAGCATGGAGGTGTCTGGGATAGCATAGTTAAGGCAAGAGTTGCCCTTCTGTTAGTTAGGGAGAGAGAGCAAGGCAGGGAAGGAAATGGGGCTTTGATGGTCGGGGACTCGGCCCACTGAGGGCTGACAAATAGGGGTTAGACTGTGGAATTCTCTGTCCTTGGCTCCATGCGGTCACGCCACTGGGGACAGCAGGCGTGACATGCCCAAGGTGTGGGGTCCGGTACAGTCACAGCAGCAAATGAGGAACTGCAGCAGGAGGTTCTACAGGAGTCTGGCTGGGAGGAAGAATTGTCAAGGAAGCTGTGAAAGATAAAGTATCTCTCGTCCACACTGAAGATGGGCACAAAATGCTGGAGTAACTCAACGGGACAGGCAGTGTGCTCATGCTCACTGATGGATGACTTATCCATGAAATGGAAAGATAGATGTTGTGGTGAAGTGTCGGGTGAAGGGAACTGACAGCAGAGTTGGGCACATTCTTCATCGGGGAACTTGGATTGTCGGAAAATTATTTATTGTGGTCAAAGCTCACTAAAGCAGCGGGAATCTGCAACTTCAGCAGTTTTTGTTTTACACTGTTTATGTGTGGAGCAAACCCTAGAGATCTTTTCCCTGCAGAACCAGGCAGATCTACACAAAGCACTGCTTCATCTCCATGAAATAGCATCTATCAGCTCTTTAATGTTCAACACAGCACAACATGACAAAGCAGCCCGCCCGCCCGCCAGTGGTTTCATTCAGCTGATGCTGCTACAGGTATCACCACTGGCAAGGGTGTTTGGTTTAAAGATAGGTGTGAACACTATGTTGTGTTAGAATCATCCAATCACATCCAGAGACTAGTGCTGAACTACTATCTACCTCTCGTGACACTCAGACCATCCATGGTCAGTCTTTGTTTATCTTGCACTAAACATTATTCACTTATCATGTATCTCTCTACACTGTAAATGACTCGATTGTAATCACATATTGTCTTTCCACTGACTGGTTAGCGCGCAACAAAAGCTTTTCACTGTGCCTCAGTATACGTGACTATAAAGTAAACTCTAAACCCATGTTCTCCACAGATGTTGCCTGACCTGCTGGGGTTACCCCAGCACTTTGTGTGTGTGTGTGTGTATGTGTGTAGGGGTGTGTGTGTGTGTGTGTGTGTGTGTGTGTGTGTGTAGGGGTGAGTGTGTGTGTGTGTGTGTGTGTGTGTGTGCTTCTGTGTGTGTGTGTGTGTGTCTCAGTGTGTGTGTGGTGTGTGTGTGTGTGTGTGTCTCAGTGTGTGTGTGGTGTGTGTGTGTGTGTGTGTGTGTGTGTCTGCTTCTGTGTGTGTGTCTGTATGTCTCAGTGTGTGTGTGTGTGTGTGTGTGTGTGTGTGTGTGTGTGTGTGTGTGTGTGTGTGTGTGTGTGTGTGTCTCAGTGTGTCTGTGTGCATGTGTGTCTGCGTCTGCGTGTGTGTGTGTGTCTGCATCTGCGTGTGCGCGTCTACGTGTGTGTGTGTGTGTGTGTGTGTGCGTGTGTGTGAGACCAGGGCAGCAGACTATGTCCACACAGGTCAGGTGTGGAAGTTGACATATTGGAACTCATCATGTCGACTGGCGTGGAGGATCACAGACACAGAGAAGCTGCCAGCACCGTGTGTCCTTTTTGTAAACCACCATCTTGTGTCTACATCAAAAAACAAACTTTATCCCCATTCACACACGTCAACCAAGCCATGACCAAACATAGTGACTGCAGAAACCAGGAATAGCACAGGTGCTCAGGCAGGCAGACACACACACACACACACACACACACACACACACACACACACACACACACACACACACACACACACACAGCCCCCCCCCCCCCCCCCCCACACACACACACACACACACAGCAAGACACACACACAGACACACACACACACAGCAAGACACACACACAGACACAGCAAGACACCCACACATATTGCGATGAGCGCGGTGGCGTGACCGACACCACAGCGCGCTTGGTCCCTGCCACACAGCGGGCGCTAGGACCGCGGGGAAGCCTCCGTTCCCCTTAAATCCAGCTGAGTTTTAAAGAGAGTTCCTGTCATAAAATAACCAAGCACTTCGCACCGGGGCGGCGGCGACATTCCACGCACGGTATTCATCCTCGCCACCGGACCCGTGCAATGGTCCATGTCCACACACCCTCACACAGATGCTGCCTGACCCGCTCAGTTACTCCAGCACTCTGTGTCTATCTTTGGTGTAAACCAGCATCTGCAGTTCCATGTTTCTCAGGTTTAGAGGGATATGGGCCTGTGGGACAGGTGGGACTAATGCAGGGGGGGGGGGGGGGGCAACCTGGTCAACATGGGTACACAGATACATAGACAATAGGTGCAGGCCCTTCGAACCAGCACCGCCATTCACTGTGATCATGGCTGATCATCCACAATAAGTATCTCATTCCTGCATTCTCTCCATATCCCTTGATTCCGCTAGCCCCAAGAGCTCTCTCTAACCGTTTTGAATGCATCCAGTGAACCTGCCTCCACTGCCTGAGGCAAAGAATTCCACAGATTCACAACTCTCTGGGTGAAAACGTTTTTCCTCATCTCAGTTCTAAATGGCTTACCCCTTATTCTTAATCTGTGGTCCCTGGTTCTGGACTCCCCCAACATCGGGAACATGTTTCCTGCCTCTAGCGTGTACAATTTGATATGTTTCCATAAGATACCCTCTCATCCTTCTAAACACCAGAGTATACAAGCCCAGCTGCTCCATTCTCTCAGCATATGACAGTCCCGCCATCCCGGGAATTAACCTTGTAAACCTACGCTGCACTTCCTCAATAGCAAGAATGTCCTTCCTCAAATTAGGGGACCAAAACTGCACACAATACTCCAGGTGTGGTCTCACTAGGGCTCTGTACAACTGCAGAAGGACCTCTTTGCGCCTATACTCAACTCCTCTTGTTATAAAGACCAACACGCCATTAGTTTTCTTCACTGCCTGTTGTACCTGCATGCTTACTTTCAGTGTTCAAGAAGGAACTGCAGATGCTGGAAAATCGAAGGTACACAAAAATGCTGGAGAAACTCAGCGGGTGCAGCACCATCTATGGAGCGAAGGAAATAGGTAACGTTTCGGGCCGAAACCCGTCTTCAGACTTTCAATGACTGATGAACAAGGACACCCAGGTCTCGTTGCACCTCCCCTTTCCCGAACCTGACGCCATTCAGATAATGTGTGGAGGAAGGAACTGCAGATGCTGGTTTAAACCGAAGACAGACACAAAATGCTGGAGTAACTCAGCGGGACAGGCAGCGTCTCTGGAGAAAAGGAATGGATGACGTTTCGGGTGGAGACCCTTCATCAGGCAGAATTGGCACTGGGATGTCTTGCCGACATATTTGCATTCCAGTTTGGCACCTACTCTGCCCCAGCAGGTGGACGCCGCCACACGGAGCAGATCAGAGGCGTAAAGATCACCTCCACGAAGATCACCTCCACGAAGATCACCTCCCCTGGCACTTCACATATTCCAGATATTAATATATTTACAACGGAGTTGCACGTCTGGTTAAATAACAGATTTACAATTAAATTAATATCGTCCCCCAGGGCAGATGTCAGGCTGTTTCTACAACATATTGCAATATAAACCAGGCGAGTGTCTCGTCTTCTCCACAGTCCTGCACAAGGCTTGTAGAGAACGAGACAGCGCCTAAACGGGTTGATGCGAAGTGTGGACCCCACAGATGCTGCCTGACCCGCTGAGTTACTCCAGCACTCTGGGTCTATCTGCAAGGTAGACTGTGGTTTAACCGCGGCCCCGCTCGCCGATCGCCCGGAGTGTGAGTGGCTGCGCGAGTGGGAGATGAAACTCAAACACTGGGAATAGAGGTGGAAAATGAGCGGCCGCACTGACACCCCGCCCCACTCCTCACCCCCTCCCGCGGGGACAACGCGGCGACTCTGTCCTTCTGTGAAAACTCAACTTTAAATGACTTTCATGTTACATTGAACACGAGTGCCGGTGAAGCGCCGCCGCTGAAGCGCTCTCTGTCCCGGGGCAAGAGGCGGGGAATGATGGCCAGAGGCCAGAGGCCGGGTCGGTGGTCACAGAGCCGCGGCGCCAATGGCCAGCCCTGCCTGCCTGCCTTCCCCGCACCGCGCACACAAAGCCAGCGAACCAAGAGGCGCCGAGTTACAGACAGCAGCGCATCCATCCATTCCCGCCGGCCTCCCTCCCTCCCTCCCTCGTCGCTCGCTCTTCCACTGAGACCAATGTTGTCCCAGAGAAACAGTGTGGAAGCCCCCACCTCCCCGCCCGCGCTGCGTAATCCTTTGTCTCCCTGCACAGAGAGACAGAAGTGGCGAGGGAGAGAGTTGTGGGGGAGAAGAGTTGGGGGGGGGGGGGGAGAGAAGAAGATAGTTGTGGGGGGGGGGGGGGGGGTTGTTGGGGGGGGGGGGGGTGGCGCGGTTGTCAGGGGGGAACCTGGAGCAGCGGCCTGGGCAAGTTTGTAACGCGGCGGGCTGACTAATGTGTGGCGGTGAGGGACAGCGCGGTGAAAGTTGCGGCGAGCAGTGGCCACTCGCTTGGCCGCCGAGGTCAAACTCGCACCGCGCGGAATACAAGAGTCGGCGTGAAGATCGCAACAGCGTGTACGGTTCCACACATTCAGTGTAAATACTCCCAGCTACACCGCCTCCCCGACACAACCTGCACCCCCCCCCCCCCCCTCCCTCTAGTATCATTCACAGCAGCTCTAAATGCCGCCGCCACCCCTGTCTCACGGAGTGAGAGTTGTTCAGTCTGAGAGAGAGGATCTGCCCGTGTCCGCTCACAGCGGGCACACACCAGCGCTACCTCTCCCAACACGACACCGAGACCAAACCACCCCCCGAGCCCCCAGTCCCCGAGCCTGTGCACGGCTCCAACTCCCCCCGTCAAACGCCACCAACGCGCACAACTCGGGGATAGCGGCCCTGTGTCGGGGAACAAAAGACCCCCCCCACACACACACACACACACATTCTCTCTCACACACACACACCAACACTTGGGTAAAACTTTATCCGCGACCCCGGACAACTTTGCCGGTCTGCGCTGACGTCGCTGCCCGGGAGCCGCGTTCGCTGGGGCGGCGGAGACTCGGCTCTGTAGCCGCGGGGTAACGGCAGCACAAACCGGAGCCGTGAGCCGCCGCTCAGCCCCACGTCGCCGGGCCGGGCCGGTCCGGGGTCTGGGGGTCTGGATGGTCTTACCTTGACGGTGTGGCCCTGCAGTCAGCAGGAAGGCGAGCAGCAACGCAACAGGCTGCATGGCGAGTGCGAGTGGGAGCGGGCGGTGTGAGCGCTTCACAAGCCGGGGACGGGCTGCACGGTGTAGCGGCGGCGGCAGCGGAGAGCAGGTCACATCATGGCCGGCCGCCGCGTCCTCTCTCGCGGTCCGGGGGTAGCGTTGAGCCGGGGGCGAGTACCGGGCACCGAGCAACAAGCGCCGCTCACTCCTGGTCCACACCGACTCCTGTAGCTGGCTGGCGGGGACAGGCTGAGGGCAGAGCGAACCCCTGCGCTCTCCCGGGTCACTGGCGCCGCCTCCGCCGAGACGCGCACAAATAGAAACCCGGCTCCGCCCGGGCCGGCGGCCACTTCCCAGTCGCCAACAAGCGGCGGCTCCGATCCTGCGGCCCCGGGGGACGCGCTCAATGTGGGCGGCGCTGCCCGGCTGCTGGAGTGACTACGCGGCGACCACAAAGCGCCGCTCACCGTCTGTGTGTGTCTGTCTGTCTGTCGGTCTGTCGGTCTGTCTCCTCCCCCTCTACCCCACCCCCTCCTTACCCCACCCCCTCCTTACCCCACCCCCTCCTCTCCCCACCCCCCATGCCCAGCACCCTGGGGCGCGATAGATTGAGAGCGCTGTACACCAAAGAGGTGTACATTGTGGCGAGTACATTGTGTGTGTATGTGTGTGTGCGCGCGTGTCTGTCTGTCTCTCTCGGCTTGTACTCGCTAGAATTTAGAAGATTGAGGGGTGGATCTTATAGAAACTTACAAAATCCTTAAGGAGTTGGACAGGCTAGACGCAGGAAAGCTGGTCCCGATGTTGGGGAAGTCCAGAAAAAGGGGTCACCGTTTAACGATAAGGGGGAAATCTTTTAGGACCGAGATGAGAATAACATTTTTTTACACAGAGAGTGGTGAATCTGTGGAATTCTCTGCCACAGAAGGTAGTTGAGGCCAGTTCATTGGCTATATTTAAGAGGGAGTTAGATGTGGCCCTTGTGGCTAAAGGGATCAGGGGGGGGGTGGAGAGAAGGCAGGTACAGGATACTGAGTTGGATGATCAGCCATGAATGGCGGTGCAGGCTCGAAGGGCCGAATGGCCTACTCCTGCACCTATTTTCTATGTTTCTCTGTGTGTATCTGTGTGTGTGTCTATATCTATGTGCGTGTGTGTGTGTGGGTGGGTGTGTGTCCTGTCCCCTCGCTGCCGGGCTCCTTGGGTCAGGGGCCAGGGGGTGAGGCTCCGTGTGGGCGCCGGGGCGGCCATTGACGAGTTGGGAAAGTACAGACAGAAAACCTATTACACATATATTTTGGTAGAAATATTTAATTCTGAATAATGTTTATTTTTGGACAACAATATGTTCTATAGACAATATATGCAGGAGTAGGCCATTCGGCTCTTCGAGCCTGCACCACCATTCAATATGATCATGGCTGATCATCCACAATCAGTACCCCGTTCTTGCCTTCTCCCCATATCCCCTGACTCCGCTATTTTTAAGAGCCCCATCTAGCTCTTGAAAGCATCCAGAGAACCGGCCTCGATCGCACTTTGAGGCAGAGAATTCCACAGATTCGCAACTCTCTGTGAGAAAAAGTGTTTCTTCGTCTCCGTTCTAAATGGCTTACCCCTTATTCATAAACTGCGGCCCCTGGTTCTGGACTCCCCCAACATCGGGAACATGTTTCCTGCATCTAGCGTGTCCAAACCCTTAACAATCTTATATGCTTCAATAAGATACCCTCTCATCCTAAACTCCAGAGTGTACAAGCCCAGCTGCTCCATTCTCTCAGCATATGACAGTCCCGCCATCCTGGGAATTAACCTTGTAAACCCACGCTGCACTTCCTCAATAGCAAGAATGTCCTTCCTCAAATTAGGGGACCAAAACTGCACACAATACTCCAGGTGTGGTCTCACTACTCCAGGTGTGGTCTCAATGTTCTCTTTCTGTGGAGGCACGAAACAGGCCCAAAGATATGCACTAAATGATTCCGTCTGAAGAAGGGTCTCGACCCGAAACGTCACCCATTCCTTTCCTCCAGAGATGCTGCCTGTCCCGCTGAGTTACTCCAGCACTTTGTGTCTATCTTCGGTTTAAACCAGCATCTGCAGTTCCTGCCTAAACGGAATCAGGCCCTTCGGCCCATCTCGACAATGCCGACCAAGATGCTCCATCTACGCTGGTTCTATTTGCCCCACGTCGCTCTCAACACGTCCTATCCTAAGAAAAACACAAGATGCTGGGGTAACTCAGCGGGTCAGCCAGCGTCTCTGGATGAATGCATAATCATTCACAATCCCACGCTATTTCCTGCACGCATTTTACAATCTAAAGTTTAATCGAATTCCTTTTAACCTTGCTGTTCAAACTCAAACCTCCAGATTCACCGCAGTTTCTTCCCGGCAACTGATCCATCCTCTGAACAATAACAGCCTATTGCACTCTATCTGTTTATTTATTGTGTATGTGTATGGTCTATGGTCTATAGACACACGGAACCTTTATCTCCTGTTCTGTATTATGTTTACATATTCTGTTGTGCTGCAGCAAGCAAGAATTTCATTGTCCTATCTGGGACACATGACAATAAACTATCTTGACGCCTCTCACCAACTAGGGAGCGATCCTGACCTCCCATCTATCTCATTGGAGATTATCTTTAATCGGACTTGACTGGACTTTACCTGGCACTAAACGTTATTCCCTTTATCCTGAGGGGGGGAGAGGGGGAGGGGTGGAGGGGGGGGAGAGGGGGCGGGGTGGAGGGAGGAAGAGGGGGAGGAGGAGGGGAGAGGGGGGATGAGGAGATGGGGGGAGAGGGGCGGGGTGGAGGGGGGGGAGAGGGGCGGGGTGGAGGGGGGAAGAGGGGGAGGAGGAGGGGGGGAGGGGGCGGGGTGGAGGGAGGAAGAGGGGGGGAAGGAGGAGGAGGGGGGAGAGGGGCGGGGTGGAGGGGGGAAGAGGGGAGGGAAGGAGGAGGAGGGGGAAGAGGGGGGGAAGGAGGAGGAGGGGGGGAGAGGAGGAGCGGGGTTTGCACTGCCCGCCCAAGCACAGAGCGGTGGTTCTCAGTAACTACTGCGGTTACATCGCGCCCACGCCTCCAGTCATCATCTACCGTCCTGCACCGACCCATCGGCGGGTGCTCACTTACACACGGTCTCACTCGGAGGAGGAGCGGGCGCCACAGTAGGCCACTCGGCCCCTCTGGCCATGTCTAATCCATATTGACATCAACACCCCCCGTGTGCCAGTTCACCTGAGCTTTCAAATGTTTAACTATCTCGTAAAGTGACCGGGGAGCGAATTAAAGGGAATCTGTAGGGCAACAACTGTGTGTGGGGGGGGTACTGTATATGTGGGAGGTGGTACTGGGTGGTGGGGGGGGTTGGGTGGGGTTGTGTAGTGGGGGGGTACGTTGTGGGGGGTGGGTGGTGGGGTGCGGGGGGGGGGACTGGTGGTGTTGGTTGGTGTGCTGGTGGGGGGGTACTGTGTGTGGTGGGTGAGTGGGGGGGGGCTACTGTGGTGGGGTGTTTGGGCGGGTGGGGGTAAATGTGGGGTGTGGGGGGGGGTGTGGCGGACTCCGGGGGGTAATGGGGGGGGGGTGGGTGGGGGGGGGGGGTTGCTGGATGTGGGGGTGTGGTGTGGTGCGAGGCGCCGGCGTGAAGGGGGGGGCGGGGGGGGCTGTGGGGTGGTGGGGGGGGGGGGGGGGACGGGTGTGTGTGGTGTGGAGGGGGGGGGGTTCTGTCGGTGTGGTGGTGGTGAAGGGGTGGGTGTGTGTGGGGGGGGGGGGGGGTGGGGGGGGGGGGTAATGTGTGTGGGGGGGGGCGGTGGTGTGTGGGGGCAGGGGGGGGGGAGGGGAGGGGTGGTGTGGGTGGGGATGGGGGGGGTTCTGGTGTGTGGGGGTACTGTGTGTGTGTGCTGGGGGGGGGGGGGGGGGGTGGGGGGTGAACGGGGTGTGGGGGGGGTACTGTGTGTGGGGGGGGGTACTGTGTGTGTGGGGGGGGGGGGTACTGTGTGTGTGGGGGGGGGTACTGTGTGTGTGGGGGGTAGTGTGTGTGGGGGGGGGGGTACTGTGTGTGTGGGGGGTTACTGTGTGTGTGGGGGGTACTGTGTGTGGGGGGGGGTACTGTGTGTGTGGGGGGGGGGGGGGGGTACTGTGTGTGTGGGGGGTACTGTGTGTGGGTGGGGGGGTACTGTGTGTGTGGGGGTTACTGTGTGTGTGGGGGTACTGTGTGTGTGTGGGGGGTACTGTGTGTGTGGGGGGTACTGTGTGTGTGGGGGGTACTGTGTGTATGGGGGGTACTGTGTGTGTGGGGGGGTACTGTGTGTGTGGGGGGGGGTACTGTGTGTGTGGGGGGTACTGTGTGTGTGGGGGTACTGTGTGTGTGTGTGTGGGAGGGGGGTACTGTGTGTGTGGGGGGTACTGTGTGTGTGTGTGTGTGTGTGTGTGTGTGGGGGGGGGGGGGGGGGGTACTGTATGGAACGCGCAGAGAGCTTGTGCTCCACATCTGGCGCTGGGTGGTTGGTCTAACCTCCGGCAGTGAGCGTCGCCCGTTCCCATTTATCACCAACCAGCGCGGCAACTGGCGGATCTATGACCTCTCCAGCGCTCTGTCCCAGATGTGCAAGGAGCTACACCGAAGAAAGACAAACTGCTGGAGTAACTCCGCGGGTCAGGCAGCATCTCTGGAGAGAAGGAATGGGTGACGTTTCGGGTCGAGACCCTTCCTCAGACTTCATACCTTAAACTTAAATGTTTGTTAAAACGAACAATATAAAATAAACATTAGAAAATACGCGAGAAACAAATAAATGCGCGTGGCAACAAATGCATACATAAAGTGAGTCCATTAATTCAGAATATTTAATTATCCTTGTCCCACAGAGCGCTCCTGGTTGTAGGCGCGGACCCGCTCCCTGTCCCCGGCGCACGGAACTACGAGACACGAATTGTTTGACGCTTTTCTAATGTTGACTTTATTTTCAGTTTGACAGCACTGGGCCTCATGTACTCGCTGGAGTTTAGAAGACTGAGGGGGGAGGGGGTAGGGGACCTCGTTGAAACTTATAGAATAATGAAAGACTTGGATAGAGTGGATGTGGAGAGGATGTTTCCACTGGTGCTCACAGCCTGAAGAAGGGTCTCGACCCGAAACATCACCCATTCCTTCTCTCCAGAGATGCTGCCTGACCCGCGGAGTTACTCCAGCATTTTGTGTCTATCCTCAGAATTAAAGGGCGTTCTTTTAGAAAGGAGGTGAGGAGGAACTTCTTTAGTGAGCGGGTGGTGAATCTGTGGGAGCTCATTGCCACAGACGGCTGTAGAGGCCATGTTAGTGGACATTTTAAAGGCAGAAATAGACAAATTATTGATTAGAACGGGTGTCAGGGTTATGGGGAGAAAGCAGGAGATGGGATTAGGAGGCAGAGATCAGCCATGATTGAATGACGGAGTAGACTCGATGGGCCGAATGGCCTAATTCTACTCCTATAACTTGTGAGCTTGTGTCGGGGTCATGTTCTGCAGCTGGACTCATAGAGTTTAGAGTCGTAGAACAGGCCCTTCGGCCCATGCCAACCAACATGCCCCATCGACACACTGCATGCAAATGTTACCCCTCAGATTCCTATTCAATCTTTCCCCCCGACCTTAAACCTATGTCCTCAGGTCCTCGATTCCATGCTAGGGAATGTGGCCAGATAGCATGGGCAGCGTGGGCCGAAGGGCCTGTTCCTGTGATGTACTAATGTTCTAATGACAAGGAAGGAGGAAATGTTTCAGGAAAGTTAGAACTTGTCTTTCACCTGAGATGGGACTTGGAGTCTGAAGAAGGGTCCCAACCCTTGTCCACAGATGCTGCCTGACCCGTTGAGTTCCTCCAGCACTTAGTGTTTCACTCAGGATCCCAGTATCTGCAGTTCCTTGTGTCTCCATGGGCTGTATCATCACACAGGAACGGGAGGCGCCCCTATTGGAGGTGACTGCGGGGGCAACGTTTCAGCAAACCAACAAAACTGGCAACAACTTTCCTAAGTTTTGAAAACCGTTGATGAAAACAGTGGCCAGCAGATCAGTGCTGTCTTGAATTTAAATTCTTATCATCTCTTTCCAGAATTTCTTATCAGCTGTTCACTGTATTTTCAATCACCTTTTTATCCAAACTCTTAAATTCATAAATTGTCTCTTGTTGACTGAGTCATAGAATCACACAGCACCGAAACAGGCCATTCGGCCCATCTCTCCCATGCCAGCCAACATGCCCCATCGACACTAGTCCCACCTGCCTGCATTTGACCCATATCTCTCTAAACCTGTTCTATCCATGCACCTGTCCAAATGTCCTTTAAATGTTGTGATAGTCCCAGCCTCAACTACCTCCTCCAGCAGCTCGCTCCATACACCCACCACCCTCTGTGTGAAGAAGTTGCCCCTCAGGTTGCCATTAAATCTTTCCACTCTCACCTTAAACCAGTGTTGTCATGTTCTTGGTTCCCCTGCTCTGAGTATCGCTTTGAAATCTATTCCTCCTTGCAGTGTCTTTCTCCTTCTGCATCTGTGAAGGCTGGTGTGACAGTTTCCTTGTTAAACAAGAAAGATGTTGAACACGCCTTGACTCCAACAACCCACAAGATGTGAATGTCCTTACACTAAAAAGGAAAGGAATGTATTTGCATTTTATTCTCCATTATCACTGTGTATCGATTCTGAAACAGGGTCTCGCTGGTCAAAAACAGGCAGTGGTCAAATCGAGGTGGTGTTAAATAGAGGCTTGTATCTGAAATAGACGCTGGCTCTGATATATATGTATAGAGACCTCTTGTGCTTTGGTCAGTTTTGAACATTTGGTGGCCAAGAGATTTTAAATTATTCACAGTAAAATATATGAGCACATGTCGTGGATAATAAATGATTTCTCACTTCCATTAAGTTAAGTCTTTGTAAACTGCTGCATATTTCTGATGCCACTATTTGGTAACAAGATGTTGTAGTTTGACATGATTGAAGAGCAACTTGTGGGATGTTGTGTTTAGCAGAGAGCAGCCACTGACCTCTGAAACCTGTTGCAATGAGAATTTACAGCCAAGCAAAAGGGAACACATCGAATTGAATGTGCGAGCGTTTGGGCCCCAGCTTCAATACAACATGTCAATCCAGATTGCAAAAGGTGACATATAGTATAAGCAGTAAATTTGCTGTCCGTACAGACATTAAGTAGATGACAGGCGGTCAAGACACCAATAGATCACAGTTCTGACAGAAGCTGCTGTTCAAGCTCGATGTAGCCACAGTCTGGATCTCCACAGGTGAGAACCATACATGTTACATGTGCCCTTCTGACAAGAACCAGTCCTGATTTATAACGTCTTCTATTCGTGTCCATCTCGATACAAATGCTCCCCTCGCTGTCATCGTCCGTCCTGAAAAGGACACAAGCTTCCGGCGACAATCAGTGGGAGCCATCACTTGTCGCAATAGATGATGTTGGTAGCAGAATTAGCTCAGGATACTTCTAGTTTCCAGCCCCACGACATGGACGTTTCTGCTATGGGGCCAATTTATAACAGGAAGAGGTTTTACATCCTGAATATTCATCTGATCAGGGCCCACTGTGAGTGAATAATGTATTGTGTAGGAAGGAACTGCAGATGCTGGTATAAACCAAAGATACACACAAAAAGCTGGAGTAACTCAATGGGATAGGCAGCATCTCTGGAGAGAGGGAACGGGTGACTTTTCGGGTCAAGATCCTTCTTCAGACCGTTACTGACTGTCTTTGTTTTCCTAGCAATGCCATGACACCTCAACAGTGCACCAGTCCTCACTTGTCCTTGGTCCAGGCAACTAAGGGTCATTCTAGCTCTTTGGAGAAGATTGGGACACCTCCACTGAGATCAGATGTCTAAGGACCACTGTTGACCACTAATACAATTCATCTAGAGGTCTCTGACCTACCACAGAACTCAAGCAAAGCTCTGGACCTAGGATTGATTTGTGAAGATGTCTCCACATATCCTGCAAAGCTATGTGGAATTAAACTCTTGAGGTATACGGACTTTATGAAGGCCATTCCCAGCAATGTGCCCAGGAGTAATAGGTGCAGTAGGCCATTCGGCCCTTCAAGCCAGCACCGCCATTCAATATGATCATGGCTGATCATCCAAAATCAGTACCCTGTTCCTGCTTTCTCCCCATATCCCTTGATTCCGTTAGCCCGAAGAGCTAAATCTAACTCTCTCTTGATTTTATCCAGTGAATTGGCGTCCATTGACTCTGTGGCAGAGAATTCCTGCCTCATCACTCTTGACCAAGGGAAGAAATTCAGCAACGGGTTTAACAAGAGGATAAGGAAAACCAAAGCCAGTCACAGTTACCACCTTGTGGAGATTTAAGGCAATCGATTATTGTGGATGGGCTGTCCTAAGTAAACCATCCCTCCAACAGGCTTACAATAGACAATAGACAATAGGTGCTGGAGTAGGCCATTCGGCCCATTGAGCCAGCACTGCCATTCAATGTGATCATGACTGGTCATCCCCAATCAGTACCCCGTTCCTGCCTTCTCCCCATATCCCCTGACTCCACTATCTTTAAGAGCCATTTGATTCATCCACGTGAATATTTTCCATTCCAGATTTCCCTCCAAGTCAAACATTGTCCTGATTTGGCAACTGGTTCTCTGTCACCATTGGGTCTAAATCCAGGAACTGCCTGCCCAATAGCACTGTGGGAGATCTCCACCAGAATGACAATACCAGTTGAAGAAATTGCTGCCATGTGGTTAATTAGTGATGGGTCATGCATAAAGAAGGCTGCCAATGTCATCACAGACCCACCAACCTGGCACTCTCTGCTCACTGCTATCATTGGGGAGGTAGAGGAGAATCGTTACCCCTAGGTTCAAGACCAGCTTCCCCCCACCAACCTGGCACTCTCTGCTATAATTGGGGAGGTAGAGGAGAATCGTTACCCCCAGGTTCAAGACCAGCTTCTCCCCCACCAACCTGGCACTCTCTGCTATAATTGGGGAGGTAGAGGAGAATCGTTACCCCCAGCTTCAAGACCAGCTTCTCCCCCACCAACCTGGCACTCTCTACTCACTGCTATCATTGGGGAGGTAGAGGAGAATCGTTACCCCCAGGTTCAAGACCAGCTTCTCCCCCACCAACAATCAGGTTCCTGAACTGTTCTGCACAACCCTACAGAACCACTTCCATTACTCAGGTAGACAAAATTGCTGGAGAAACTCAGCGGGTGCAGCAGCATCTATGGAGCGAAGGAATAGGCAACGTTTCGGGCCGAAACCCTTCTTCAGACCCATTACTCAGCTTCAGCTGAGAACTTTGGCTTGTACTGTGGTGTCTGGTTCATTGAAGATGACTAATTATTAATTATATACGTATTATTGCTGTGATGGAGATCATGACAGAAGCCTCCTGGTGGCGATCCCCAGAAACAATGACACGATCCACTCTGTGTCACGACAGGCGACCAACTCTGTCACCATGTTGGATGCCGACAGAAGCCAACAGCGAGCTACACGTTGAAGAAGGGTCTTGGCCCGAAACGTTGCCTATTTCCTTCGCTCCATGCAAAGAGTTGAACAATCTCCACTAGAGGAAATAGGCAACATAGGGTTTCGGCCCGAAACGTTGCCTATTTCCTTCGCTCCATAGATGCTGCTGCACCCGTTGATTTTCTCCAGCATTTTTGTCTACCTTCGATTTTCCAGCATCTGCAGTTCCTTCTTAAACAGCGAGCTACACGTCGCCTGACACACGAGCGAACGATTGATGTGATGTTTAATTTGCCCGTAATGCTGCTGCAAGCAAGAATGTCATTGTTGCAGTCCACTGGCATATTGACAGTTACACATCTCGATGCCTCATGAGTGAATGCTTCCAACAGAATCAATGTGAATGAAACCGCTTTCTCTTCACTTAATCGGACATGTTCTTGGAGCTATTGTTTTTCTTCTTCTTCAAATAATAATGAAATGAAATCACTTTGTTGCAGCTCTGTCACATCTAATCTCTCTGCTTGTACATGTACACACATATTTACGTTCACACAGAGAGCAGAGCTGAACTGCTATCTACTTCATTGGTGACCCTCAGACTATCCTTGATTGGACTTTACTGGCTTTACCTTGCACTAAACGTTATTCCGTTACACTGTAAATGGCTTGAATGCAATCATGTATTGCCTTTCTGCTGACTGGATAGTGCATAATCAAAGCTTTTCACGGTACCTCGGTACACGTGACATAAACTCAACTGAAACTGACATGTGACTCCAGGTAGAGTAACATTTGCAAGAATTGACATGCAGGGGTGGGTCCAGGAAGATGATGCTGTCCAGATATAACAGCTACATCACCAACTCATCCCGAAGGGTCGCGACCCGACATGTCACCCATTCCTTCTCTCCAGAGATACTGCCTGTCCCGCTGAGCTACTCCAGCATTTTGTGTCTATCCAACTGCTCCTTGCTTCACGCAACAGCAGAACTTCTCTCTGTCCCACCCATTCTCACTGCTGCTAACACCAACTTGTTTCTTTCTTTGCAAATGAAGGAACTGCAGATGCTGATTTAAACCGAAGATAGACACAAAATGCTGGAGCAACTCAGCGGGTCAGGCAGCATCTCTGGAGAAAAGGATATGTGAAGTTTCTGGTCGAGATCCTTCATCAGATACATTTCTCTCTTTCTCTGTGCCGATGTAGGAACCAGATGTGAAATATCAAATGTTTCCATTCCCACAGATGCTGACTGACCTGCTGATTTTTTCTTTGCATTTTCTGATTTTTCTTTCAAATTTCCAGTCTCTGAATTTTTAAATTTTCATTCCCATTGTGTTGTTGAATAGAATGTTTCACGGAAACTTCAGCAGCCATGATCGAATGGTGAAGTGGACTAAATGGGCCGAATGGCCTATGTTTAGTTTCGAGATACACCGCGGAAACAGGCCCTTCGGCCCACTGAGTCCGCACCGACCAACGATCCCCGCACACTAACACTATCCTACACACACTCGGGACAATTTACACTTATACCAAGCCAATTAACCTACAAACCTGTACGCCTTTGGAGTGTGGGAGTAAACCGAAGATCTCGGAGAAAACCCACGTAGGTCACGGAGAAAACGTACAAACTCCGTACAGACAACACCTGTAGTCGGGACGAACCCGGGTCTCTGGCGCTGTGAGGCAGCAACTCTACCCGCTGCGCCACCGTGCCGCATGTCATATGATCTTATGGATTTCAATTCAGTGATGAGAAAGGAACAAAAATACATGGAGTAACTCAGCGGGTCAGGCAGCATCTGTGGGGAACATGGATAGGTGACGTTTCACAGAGTGCTGGAGTAACTCAGTGGGTCAGGCAGCATCTGTGGGGAACATGGATAGGTGACGTTTCACAGAGTGCTGGAGTAACTCAGCGGGTCAGGCAGCATCTGTGGAGAACATGGATAGGTGACGTTTCACAGAGTGCTGGAGTAACTCAGCGGGTCAGGCAGCATCTGTGGGGAACATGGATAGGTGACGTTTCAGGTTGGGGCTCTTCATAATTTTATTTTTGTGTTTTGCTGCTACTCCAGCAATTTGTGTTTCTTGCTCAAGATTCCAACGTCCACAGTCTTTATGTCTAATAACTTTCCAGCTCAGGATTACATGTAACCTGGAGGGGAACTGAAATCCAGCTGTATTTACATGCACCTGATGGTTGCAGAGACTGTGGGTTTGGCGAGTGCAGTCAGTGCAGCTCCAGTGCAGCCCCTGTTGGTAAATGCATTGTATGGCAGGCATGCACGGCTGTCCCTATGGTTAAATGCATTGCATGCACTGCTGCCCCTGTGCAGAGACGATGTAAGGTGTGAATGTTCCAATGATTTTTCCCAGTGTAATGGAAACATGTCGGCATCAATTCCAATGGCATCGCTAGATCTCATTTTACTGCAGCCAAGTGCAAGATTTACACCTTGGAACCTTCTCATTGTGAGGCAGCAGAACACTAACGAGTGTTGATGGTCTGGGAGCTGCAGTGCGGTGAACATTCATTTAGTTTTTGGCTCCTAAAGGAACAACAATTGACTTTGCAATTTGCAGGTTGTATTCAGTCCAATAGTTGTTGTCCTGTCTGCAAGTATTTTGCTGCAAGATAGATGCTGTGGCAGCGAAGAGATTCAGAAGATGAATGATTTAACTTCCTTAATTCACCAGACTTTGTTTGCACAATTGTTAGGGTTTGAATATTTAAAACAGTGGAGGGTGGAGCTAGAATGAATTTGCATTTTAAACTGAAACAAATTACACTGGGCTCCGATATTTTACAGCAAGACAAAAATGCTGGAGAAACTTAGTGGGTGAGGCAGCATCTATGCAGCGAAGGAATAGGTGACGTTTCGGGTCGAGACCCTTCTTCAGACTGATGTGGAGGTGGGGGGAGAGGAATTTTCCATATTTTACAGTTCTGCAGTGAAGTGTGACGTGGAATATTGGCCTGCTTGTTTGTCATAGAGTCATAGAATGATACAGCGTGGAAACAGGCCCTTCGGCCCAACTTGCCCACACCGACCAACATGTCCCAGCTACACTAGTCATAGAATGATACAGTGTGGACATAGGCCCTTTGGCCCAACTTGCCCACACCGACCAACATGTTCCAGCTACACTAGTCCCACCTGCCTGTGTTTGGTCCATATCCCTCCAAATCTCTCCTATCCATGTACCTGCCTAACTGTTTCTTAAACATTGGGATAGTCCCAGCCCCAACTACCTCCTCTGCCAGTTCGTTCCATACACACACCACCCACTGTGTGCAGCATGAAGTGCTGGTCTTTGCTTCGTGACGTTGCAAGCAGGGTTTAGTTTACAAGTCGTGGCTGACAGCCTCTTCATGCAGGGTCCCAAAGCGGTGCGCTCTCACCTCAGGTGCAGGAGGGAGATTGAGCGACCACTGGAATTTTGGTCCATTACATTAATGGTCATTAATAGCTTTGACAATTTCTAAGCTCCTGGCTGCAAACAGTCTGATCCACCAGGGAAATCAAACGTTTCCTTTCCTGTACTTACATGCACTGGATGTTACTAATGGTTAGACATGAACATAAATTTTCTTGCACATTTTTTAAATAATAATTTTAATCGACAGGCAAGGAACCGTAACATCTTATTCTAGAACGTGAATAAATAATAAATTGAATGACATTTAAAATAGAAGATATCTGTTTATCAGGTCTATTTTTAAATGATAATGCTGATGATTTTGATTAACTCTCATTCATCTGGAAGTTATTTAAGTTTTAGATTTTAAATGTTCCATTGATAAATGCTCATCTCAAGCAAGCATTTCCATGACAGGAGCAAACTGCCAGAGGTAGTGGTGGAGGCAGATGCGATAGTGGCGTTTGGGAGGCCGTTAGATATGTACAGGGACGTGGAAGCAGGGAATAGCGCAACACAGATCGCCAGGCGTCTGTTTGTGTGGCTCGCCACAGAAGGAGATCTACAACCCACATATTACAATCGTTCCACACTCTGGACCCTCTACTCCTACTGCAACATGTCTCATTTTCTATACTCTGTAAATGGCTCGATTGTAATCATGTATTGTCTTTCCGCTGACTGGTTAGCGTGCAACAAAAGCTTTTCACTGTACCTTGGTACACGGGACAATAAACCCAACTGAAAAATGAAACGCTGGAATGTGTTGCCGATTGGTCAATAATTTCTTCCTGTTGTAAAGACCTTCTTGACTAGTACGGGTGTCGGGGGTTATGGAGCAATGTTATAACATTTTGAGATTTTAAAAATCAAGTCTGCAATTTATCCCATCAGATAAAGCATAAAAAGAAGTTTAATTTGACACCTAATTCACTTTCATATCTTCAGTATTAAAAGAATTATGGCCATTTTCATACTCGGAAATTAGCATCTTGTTCCCTATTGATTTTCCATTGACTTAACACAAAAGCTGTGATCGAGGACAGTCAAATGGCCATAACTTTCTTAAAAATTAAGAGAACTGAAAGAAATGTTCATTTATTTTAGATTGAAGCATTCTGAAACAAATATTAAACAATCTTACTTGGATGACCTGAAATTAAAGCATATAATAAGTTAGTTACCCAATTGTATCTAATTACAAAATTCAATTACTAGATCTAAACATCTATCCATTTCTTAAGAAAATATTTACATTTCTAAATAGCCTAAATGTCCAAATAACATTCACACAAGAATTCACAATATAACATGATTTTTAAATCTCATTGTCATGAATTTATAGGCCAAATGGAAGGAATTTAGTGTTTAATTGCTGTAAATTAATGGCCATTTAAATCATCTTGCGAGTGGGATTTTGTGGAACGCGCTGGTTTGGAACGTTGCGGTTGCAGTGAGTTTGATCCCCATGTCGGCAGGAAAAATACTGCCGGTTCGTATGGGCTCCAAGTCACCTTCTCACAACTTAAAATTTTGATTAAAGGCATCTTAAGAAGTACTTTATAATGTCAAAATAAACAGCGTACTTTGCCTTGTCCCCTACGTGAGATCTGTCCCGTTGTCAGCGTCCATGGCTTTAGAAGATGATTTTTAATTTACTCCAACAATTAAATTATCCAACTTAGTTTAAAAATAACTGCAGAGAACGGCAGTCGCAGCGATTTTTCTTGAGCAACTAAACAGGCTGACCAACATCGATTTAAACACCCTGGAGAATACGGCATTTTAAACCCACCCCCCCTCTCAAAGGCGCCAAAGTCGCGCACACGGGCAGTGACAGAACTGCAGCGCCGCTGAAGGTAAGTTTTGCAACATTACCTAGGTTATGGGGAGAAGGCAGGGGAATGGGATTTGGATGGAGAGAGGGAGATCAGCCATGATTGAATGGCGGAGTACTTGATGGGCCGAATGGCCAAATTCGACTCCTATTCCTTATGCACCAAGACGAGAAATTCAGAGCAAAATCAATAACAAAGCACGACATCAACAATGGAGGGAGCTGGACAGGAACGTTTTAGAGGAATATGTCAAAGCAATGGGCACCCCGGTCAGCATGAACGAGTTGGGCCGAAGGGCCTGTTTCTGTGCCGTGTACAACATCCTCAGGGCTGTTCTTCCTGATGTTCCTTGACCAACTGTTGGTCACACAGAGGGTGGTGGGTGTATGGCACGAGCTGCCAGAGGAGGTAATTGAGGCTGGGACTATCCCAACATTTAGGAAACAGTTAGACAGGTACATGGATAGGACAGGTTTTGAGGGATATGGACCAAATGCTGGCAAGTGGGACTAGTGTAGCTGGGATACGTTGGCCGGTCTGGGCGAGTTGGGCCGAAGGGCCTGTTTCCACACTGTATCACTCTATGACTAGTGTAGCTGGGACACGTTGGCCGGTCTGGGCGAGTTGGGCCGAAGGGCCTGTTTCCACACTGTATCACTCTATGACTAGTGTAGCTGGGACACGTTGGCCGGTCTGGGCGAGTTGGGCCGAAGGGCCTGTTTCCACACTGTATCACTCTATGACTGTAACAGTACAATGCTTCCTGACAGGTGCATCCCGGCCTGCTACGGCGATACCAACAACAGGAACACTAGAGGCTGCAGAGAGGGGTGGACTCAGCTCGGTCCATCACAAGCATTGCCCTCTCCACCATGGTCACAGGACGGTACCTCTAGAAGGCGGCATCTATCACCAAGGATCCCCACCCTCTAGACCATGCCCTCTTCTCACTGCTACTGCTGGGCACGAGGTACAGAAGACTCGAAGGCCCACACCACCAGGTTGAAGAACAGCTACTTCCCTGCAGCCACAGGTTCTTGAACCGACCCCCACAACTCTCATCCCAACGCAACAACAGAACACTACGGACCCTATCCTGCACCGCCATGGACTTGGACTCTGGTGGAAGCCTCTGATTGGTGGAAGAGGACCAGAGGAAGCAGCTGAATGGCTTGTATCCCGGGTAAGGCTTTGTATTGTATTCAGGATAAGGGGGAGAATGAGGGCCAGGGCAGTTTACTGTTCTGGATGTCAGATGTGGGAGGTCATGGAGTCTGAGTGCTCTCCAGACGTCCACATCTGCGCCAGGTGCGTCGAGATGGGGCTCCTAAGGGACCGTGTTAGGAACCTGGAGCAGCAACTCGATGACCTCTGTCTGCTCAGGGAGAGCGAGGAGGTCATAGATAGGAGTTACAGGGAGGTGGTCACTCCAAGACCACTGGAGACAGAAAACTGGGTCACAGTTAGGAAGGGCAATGGGCAGAGGCAGGGACTGGTGAGTACCCCGGTGGCTGTACACCTTGAAAATAAGTACTCATGTTTGAGTAAGGGTGGGGGAGACAGCCTACCTGGGGGCAGCGACAGCGGCCGGGCCTCTGGCATAAAGACCGGCCCTGTTGCTCAGAAGGGTAAGGAAAAGAAGAGGAGGGCAATTGTAATAGGGGACTCTATAGTCAGGGGGTCGGATAGGCAATTCGGTGGATGCAGACAAGAGACCCGGATGGTAGTTTGCCTCCCTGGTGCCAGGGTCAGGGATGTGTCTGAACGTGTCCAAGAAATCCTGAAATGGGAGGGAGAGGAGCCTGAGGTTGTGGTACATATAGGTACCAACGACATAGGTAAAAAAAGAGAAGAGGTCCTGAAAGAAGAATTTAGGGAGTTAGGTAGAGAGTTAAGGAGAAGGACTGCAAAGGTAACAATCTCAGGATTACTGCCTGTGCCACGCGACAATGAGAGTAGGAATGGAGCGAGGTGGAGGATAAATGAGTGGATGAGGGACTGGTGCAGTGGGTATGGATTCAAGTTTCTGGATCATTGGGACCTCTTTTGGGGAAGGTGCGACCTGTACAGAAAGGACGGGTTGCACTTGAACTCGAGGGGGACCAATATCCTGGCGGGGAGATTTGCAAAGGCTACTGGGGAGACTTTAAACTAGTATGGTTGGGGGAAGGGACTCGAATTGGGAAAGCTAGCAGTCAGTGTGTAAGGCAGGAGGCAGAGAATGGTAGCACTCTGACCCAAAATGTAGGGGAGAGAGAAGAAAAAGACAATAAACAGAGAATAAGAGACGGTGGGTTTCTTAAATGTGTATATTTTAATGCTAGGAGCATTGTAAGAAAGGTGGATGAACTTAGAGCCTGGATTGACACCTGGAAGTATGATGTTGTGGCGATCAGTGAAACATGGTTGCAGGAGGGCTGTGATTGGAAACTAAATATTCCAGGATTTTGTTGCTTCAGGTGTGATAGAATTGGAGGGGCAAGAGGTGGAGGTGTTGCATTGCTTATCAGGGAAGATATTACAGCAGTGCTTTGGCAGGATAGATTAGAGGGCTCGTCTAGGGAGGCTATTTGTGTGGAACTGAGAAATGGGAAAGGGATAGCAACACTTATAGGGGTGTATTATAGACCGCCAAATGGGGAGCGAGAATTGGAAGAGCAAATATGTAAGGAGATTGCAGATATTAGTAGTAAGCACAAGGTAGTGATTGTGGGAGATTTCAATTTTCCACACATAGACTGGGAAACACATTCTGTAAATGGGCTGGATGGGTTGGAGTTTGTAAAATGTGTGCAGGATAGTTTTTTGCAGCAATACATAGAAGTACAGGTACCTACTAGAGAAGGGGCGGTGCTGGACATCCTGTTAGGAAATGAGACGGGTCAGGTGGCAGAGGTATGCGTTGGGGAACAGTTCGGGACCAGTGATCACAATACCATTAGTTTCAATATAATTATGGAGAGGGTCAGAACTGGACCTAGGGTTGTGATTTTTGATTGGAGAAAGGCTAACTTTGAGGAGATGCGAAAGGATTTAAAAGGAGTAAATTGGGACATTTTGTTTTATGGGAAAGATGTGGAAGAGAAATGGAGTACATTTAAAGGTGAAATTTTAAGAGTACAGAATCTTTATGTCCCTGTTCGGTTGAAAGGAAATAGTAAAAATTGGAAAGAGCCATGGTTTTCAAGGGAAATTGGACACTTGGTTCGGAAAAAGAGAGCGATCTACAATAATTATAGGCAGCATAGAGTAAATGAGGTGCTTGAGGAGTATAAAGAATGTAAAAAGAATCTTAAGAAAGAAATTAGAAAAGCTAAAAGAAGATATGAGGTTGCTTTGGCAAGTAAGGTGAAAGTAAATCCAAAGGGTTTCTACAGCTATATTAATAGCAAATGGATAACGAGGGATAAAGTTGGTCCATTAGAGAGTCAGAGTGGACAGCTATCTGCAGAGCCAAAAGAGATGGGGAAGATATTGAACAATTTCTTTTCTTCGGTATTCACCAAGGAGAAGGATATTGAATTATGTGAGGTAAGGGAAACAAGTAGAGTAGCTATGGATACTATGAGATTCAAAGAAGAGGAAGTACTGACACTTTTGAGAAATATAAAAGTGGATAAGTCTCCAGGTCCGGACAGGATATTCCCTAGGTCATTGAGGGAAGTTAGTGTAGAAATAGCAGGGGCTATGACAGAAATATTTCAAATGTCATTAGAAACGGGAATAGTGCCGGAATATTGGCGTACTGCGCATGTTGTTCCATTGTTTAAAAAGGGGTCTAAGAGTAAACCTAGCAATTATAGACCTGTTAGTTTGACGTCAGTGGTGGGCAAATTAATGGAAAGGATACTTAGAGACAATATATATAAGCATCTGGATAAACAGGGTCTGATTAGGAACAGTCAACATGGATTTGTGCCTGGAAGGTCATGTTTGACTAATCTTCTTGAATTTTTTGAAGAGGTTACTCGGGAAATTGATGAGGGTAAAGCAGTGGATGTTGTATATATGGACTTCAGTAAGGCCTTTGACAAGGTTCCTCACGGAAGGTTGGTTAAGATGGTTCAATTGTTGGGTATTAATGGTGGAGTAGCAAGATGGATTCAACAGTGGCTGAATGGGAGATGCCAGAGAGTAATGGTGGATGGTTGTTTGTCAGGTTGGAGGCCAGTGACTAGTGGGGTGCCACAGGGATCTGTGTTGGGTCCACTGTTGTTTGTCATGTACATCAATGATCTGGATGATGGTGTGGTAAATTGGATTAGTAAGTATGCAGATGATACTAAGATAGGTGGGGTTGTGGATAATGAAGTGGATTTTCAAAGTCTACAGAGAGATTTATGCCAGTTGGAAGAGTGGGCTTAAAGATGGCAGATGGAGTTTAATGCTGATAAGTGTGAGGTGCTACATCTAGGCAGGACAAATCAAAATAGGACGTACATGGTAAATGGTAGGGAATTGAAGAATGCAGGTGAACAGAGAGATCTGGGAATAACTGTGCACAGTTCCCTGAAAGTGAATCTCATGTAGATAGGGTGGTAAAGAAAGCTTTTGGTGTGCTGGCCTTTATAAATCAGAGCATTGAGTATAGAAGTTGGGATGTAATGTTAAAATTGTACAAGGCATTGGTGAGGCCAATTTTGGAGTATGGTGCTACAATTTTGGTCGCCTAATTATAGGAAGGATGTCAACAAAATAGAGAGAGTACAGAGGAGATTTACTAGATTGTTGCCTGGGTTTCAGCAACTAAGTTACAGAGAAAGGTTGAATAAGTTAGGGCTTTATTCTTTGGAGCGCAGAAGGTTAAGGGGGAACTTGATAGAGGTCTTTAAAATGATGTGAGGGATAGACAGAGTTGACGTGGATAAGCTTTTTCCCACTGAGAGTAGGGAAGATTCAAACAAGGGGACATGACTTGAGAATTAAGGGACAGAAGTTTAGGGGTAACATGCGGGGGAACTTCTTTACTCAGAGAGTGGTGGCTGTGTGGAATGAGCTTCCAGTGAAGGTGGTGGAGGTAGGTTCGTTTTTATCATTTAAAAATAAATTGGATAGTTATATGGACAGGAAAGGAATGGAGGGTTATGGTCTGAACGCAGGTATATGGGACTACGGGAGAATACGTGTTCGGCACGGACTAGAAAGGTCGAGATGGCCTGTTTCCGTGCTGTAATTGTTATATGGTTATATGTTATATGGTTAAGCTTTGCCCGAAGGTCTTGTTTTTCCACATTCATTTTCACCTTCACTACCTGGTACAATTTGTGCATTATTTATGTTTTGAGTCCATGCTCACTCTCTGAACCTGTTTCATTGCAGAGTTTCCCCTCATCATACTCTCTGCATGACACCACTGCAGTGAGCACAGTCTGGCAACAAGCCATGGCCATGATCACACATCACAGTAATGGCCACTTCCCCCTCAATCTGCAACTTCTCCCTTCGTGCCAGTGTTACCCTGGCTCTGATGTACATCGGTAAAGAAAGATATTCAGCTTCAGCGTGTGGTGTTTCATAGAAACATTGAAAATACTGTAGGTGCAGGAGGAGGCCATTCGGCCCTTCGAGCCAGCACCGCCATTCACTGTGATCATGGCTGATTATCCACAATCAGTAACCCGTGCCTGTCTTCTCCCCATATCCCTTGAATCCGCTAGCCCCTCGAGCTCTATCTAACTCTCTTTTAAATCCATCCAGTGATTTGGCCTCCACAACTCTCTGGGTGAGAAAGTTTTTCCTCATCTCAGTTTTAAATGGCCTCCCCTTTATTCTAAGACTGTGACCCTTGGTTCTGGACTCCCCCAACTGGGAACATTTTTCTTGCATTTACCATGTCCAGTCCTTTTATAATTGTATACGTTTTCATAAGAACCCCTCTCATTCTTCTAAACTCCAGAGTGTACAAGCCCAGCTGCTCCATTCTCTCAGCATATGACAGTCCCGCCATCCCGGGGATTAACCTTGTGCCTCAATCACAAGGATGTCCTTCCTCAAATTTGGAGACTAAAACTGCACACAATACTCCAGGTGTGGTCTCACTAGGGCCCTGTACAACTGCAGAAGGACCTCTTTGCTCCTATACTCAAATCCTCTCGTTATAAAGGCCAACATGCCATTAGCTTTCTTCACTGCCTGTTGTACCTGCATGCTTACTTTCAGTGACTTCTTGGTTCTTGCGATGTACAAAAACACCCAGGTCTCGTTGCACTTGTCTTTTCCTAAACTGACGCCATTCAGATAATAATCTGCCTCCTTGTTTTTGCCGCCAAAGTGGATAACCTCACATTTATCCACATTATACTGCATCTGCCATGCATCTGCCCACTCACTCAACCTGTCCAAGTCACCCTGCAACCTCCTAGCATCCTCTTCACAGTTCACACTGCCACCCAGTTTTGTGTCACCTGCAAATTTGCTAGTGTTACTTTTAATCCCATCATCAAAATCATTCATGTATATTGTAAACAGTTGCGGCCCCAACACCGAGCCTTGCGGCACTCCACTCGCCACTGCCTGCCATTCTGACAGGGACCCGTTTATTCCTACTCTTTGTTTCCTGTCTGCCAACCAATTCTCTATCCATGTCAACAACCTACCATGTGCTCTAATTTTAGTCACCAGTCTCCCGTGCGGGACCTTATCAAAGGCTTTCTGAAAGTCTAGATACACTACATCCACTGGCTCTCCTTCATCCATTTTACTTGTCACATCCTCAAAACATTCCAGAAGATTAGTGAAGCAGGATTCCTCCATCATAAATCCATGCTGACTTGGACTAATCCTTTTACTGCTATCCAAATGCCCCATTCTTACTGCTTTAATAATTGACTCCAGCATCTTCCCCACCACCAATGTCAGGCTAACTGGTCTATAATTACCCGTTTTCTCTCTCGCACCAATCCACAGGAACTGTTCCTGAATCTATAGAACATTGGAAAATGATCACCAATGCGTCCACAATGTCTAGAGCCACCTCCTTGAGTACCCTGGGATGCAGACCATCCGGCCCTGGGGATTTATCAGCCTTCTATATCAGCCTGCAGTTGGAATAGCAAGTGGAAATGGAAGTCGGCAGCTCCAGAGTTTTAATTCCCTGCTCTTGCAACTTCCCCAGAGAGAGGGTTAAAGAATTGCTTCGAACAACTCCCATTATAATTGTGCTTCTCTGCAGGTTGACATCAAGAGCTCGCGATAGTCTGTATCAATACTAATGAAGGTGCACACGAGGGTGAACCCCTCAAATCTCTACCGCTTCTCCCCTATAACGTTTCACCAGTCAGGGACTGACCGATTCCCACTGACATCTCTCCGCTCTTTGATGCAGGCTCGGATAATCGAGGCAGAAGGTTTGTCCTTATAATCAGTCAAAACCGTCAATCAAATAGATTGATCAGCCATGTCTGGGGAAAAGTGGGACATTGATAACCTGGTGATTAAGCTCTTTAAAAACTTCATCTGACAGAAAGAATGTAAACAACCAGCTCCTTGTCTCCTGTTCATTACCTGATTCATTAGCAGCTCAGGTAACCTGGTCATAGCAGTCTGCCAGCATCCGATCATAAAGTCGGTGAGAAAAACTCCACTTGAAGCTGTCTTGTATATTTCCTCACTTCTAATTAGAAACTTCAAAGACAAGATTCCCCGCAGTTTCACACTTTATTATTTATGCATCAGGATCGGTGCGTAGTCCCAGAGTGGACAATCGGACAAGTCTTCTCACACATAGAAATGCAAACGACTTTCCTAGAGGCACTCAGAGAAAACATAATTGAAAATGTTATGGTATTGGTGAGTCACAAATAGTGATTTAAAAACTGCGTCCACTGGGTTGTGTATAATGTGGAATGGGACAGACAGCATTGTGTAGGTCACCACTTTGCATTTAAAGCTGTCCACATCTCACCAGCATTTCATCGTAAGCATGTGCAAGCAGGTAGTATGTGAATTTCTAAAGGGATGTTGGAGTCTGTGTTGTTATTATATTTACAGAGCACAGTGTTTCATGAGCTAAGATAAGGTGCAGTTAAATATCTCAACTAGACATTTCCCTGTCTATGGACCTTGGAGAAATTCACATTCGTTGAGTTCTTTCTTTGAACTGTAACGTCCAGGTCCAGGAGCAGCTTTTCCCTGCAGCTGTCAGGCTCTTAAACAACCTCAGCGGGTCAGGCAGCATCTGTGCAGAATATGGATAGGTGACGTTTTGGGTCGGTACCAATCTTCAGACTGGCAACACTAGCAGAACTAGCTGCCCACGCTGATCAAGGAACTATTAATAACATGGCACGGCAAACCACAAACATACGAGACACAAACAAAACACTTCAAAGAACTGCAGAACTGGAGCGAGCTGGAGAGAAAGTAAATATCCAGGAAACAGATGAAAATGTTGCAATCAACACCCTGGCAAACAAGAGCTTCCAAACCATCATTCATCAAAAAAGAGAAGGACAAAGCTAAACTGAATGTGGATTTGTTCTGGATAAACCTGTTAGCGGCTATCCTGTGGTCTATGTTTACAACAGAGTCCAGAGAAGGGAAAATAGGTCGATGAATAAACCTTATAACAAATATTGTTTTTATGTTATTATTGTTATTATGTGTGAAATGTTTAAAGTTTCATATGCGATGCTCCGGTATTCCCTGGGAAACGTTTTCTCATTTTGCACTGTACAACTGTTGCTTTGCAACGTGACAATAAAGGTTGATTTGATCTGATTTGAAATTTCGTTCAGACTGAAATGTCTGAATGACAATAGAGGATACTTTACTTTACTTTTTTTTACTATGGGGTTTTATTCAGGATACACATGAAAGGAGCACTTTGGTTGAGTGTCGTTGATGTGGAGAAGATGTTTTCACTAGTGGGAGAGTCCAGGACCAGAGGGCACAAACTCAGAATAAGAGGATGTACGTCTAGAGAAGAGATATGGCGGCGTTTCCTTTACCAGAGGGTGGTGAATCATTCAATTCCAGGTTTGAAACTCCCCGACCAGAACCATCGCCGATCCATGTCACAGCCTGACCTTTTGAGATACTTCAGCAGTTTGTGGGTTTTTTCCACACATTCTACATTTCACTACAATACACAATGCTGGAACGTGACGGAATTTGACGCATCCATCCAGACGGTCCAAGGAAAATCCTCCATATCTTTTGGTCCAGAATACATTTAGTTCAGGATCCACGAGGTAAGAATGCTTGAGAATCGGTGCATGGATAGGACAGGTTTGGGCTGTACTCGAGTAGGTGGGACTAGTGTAGATGGGGCTTGTTGGTCAGCATGGGCAAGTTGGGCTGAAGGGCCTGTTTCCATGCTGTATCACTCTATGACTATGACAAGTATGATTGCCAGGAGATATTGGCCACGGATTAACCAGGAGCATCGCATGCAGGTATATCAAGGTCAGCTGGAAAGTCACTGAAAGACCTTTCAATAACAGACAACTGTGCAAGGACTATCACTGCCCCAACTGTAGTGGTTGATGAGTAATGTTTAACATGCCCAGTGCTCTATAGGCAGTGATATGTGCAAACCTTGATCACGTTACATCTTTGGTCATGGTTTAGAAATGTTGTACATGTAAAGTTTTACATGATGTTACTGTTGTATGATTACTGATTCACAGACCGTAAAACTGATTTACCTCAACCATGTTTTCCTTTTTAATGGGACAATGTTAATATCTTTCAAATATTTTCATGCAGTAGATATTTTCCTCTCTCTACCATCTCCCAGTATGTAGAATTATTAATATGTAGGAAAAGACAGGCAGCTCGATTTGTTACTAACACCTATGAGAGAGAAGCGAGTGTCACCAAACTTCTGAATTCTCTGGGGAGGAACCCTCTCCAAGACAGATGTGAAGCTCACCGTTTGACCTGTTTTTACAAAATGTTAAATGGTCAGCTCGACATAGATTACAAAACCTACACCAAACCCAAACCAATTAGGAGCAGACGAGGGCATTCGATCCAATTTGTGATCCCAGCTACTAAGACAGATGTGTACAGCAATTCGTTCTTCCCCCGCACAATTAAAGCATGGAATAATCTCCACCCTACTATAGTTACCCAACCAGATGCAACTAAATTTAAAGTAGCTCTTTCTTCCCAATAACCCTTTCTGGCTTAAGCCCTCCCTTCACCACCTCCAGTTTAAATTCCATTTGGAATATTTTGGAGGACCAAGAAACCAAGAACCAAGAACTGCAGATGCTGATTTACACTGAAGATAGATGAACTATGCTGGAGCAACTCAGCAGGACAGGCAGCATCTTTGGAGAGAAGGAATGGGTGACATTTCAGGTCTGAAGAAGGGTCTCGACCCAAAATGTCACCCATTCCTTCTCCCCAGAGATGTTGCCTGTCCGGCCGAGTTACTCCAGCATTTGTGTCTATCTGTGGAGTTATTAGTTAGCGCAATGTTGCAGGACCCACTAGTGATAACTTCATGACAGAATGGCAGATAGTTACTGTCAGAGAAATCACTGGAGGACTCAGACTTGTGGAGAATGAGACTTTATGACATGATATCATGGAGGAACTTCCCCGGGAGACAGTTCCTCAAGAGTACAGACAGCACGGGTTTATACCGTGCCAAACAAACAAGTCTTGTGCACACCAGCACATATCTGTTCCTTAAACAGCTTAGTCAGGGGGTTACGATTTTATTAACACTGCATAAATGACATCATTCAGACCCATACATAGGCACTGTTGGTTTTACAGATAACAGATAATAACTTCACGCACAAAGAAACAGATATCCATACACAACGCTCCAAATATTCGGCCAAGACTTTCCTCAAAACAATGCAACATCTTTGGTTTTGCAACATGTGTCAGCAAGTACAACAGTTAAAGTTGAGCAACATTCTCTCACAGATACTCACGTGGAATAAGTTCAAATCAGGATCCCACGGTAAACATTCCTGATGTCACTTTTGTCTCTTCCGCCAGTCAATCCATTTGTCATCCGCAGTTTCAAACCCTTCTGTCGAGGGAAGTGTTTCTCTCTTGCAACTTCATGTAGCTCCTTCATTAAATAACGTTATCCTATCCCCTGCAGCCTCCTCTAAGGAAGCTCCCCATCTTTTCCATTCTACCCATGGAACCATCGCTGGAGCCATTCACTTCCATTCAAACGGCAGTGCCCAGAAGTCACACAATACTCCATTCATGGCCAAACATTGTCTTACAATGCTGCCTCATCCGTTGAGTTTCTCCAGAATCTTTGTCTACCTTGTCTTATAAAGGGTCACCATGACATTGTGCTCCGTGTATCAATAAAGCCCAGGGTCCTGAGTGCCCTCCCCCCACTTCCAATCATTAATACTGTGGAATTGTGTCCTCCTTTATCCTTCCTTCTGAGATGTAACACTTGCATTCTGCTGAGATAAATTGCATTTGTTTCCACTTATCCCACCTGTCTATTTCCTCTTGAGAAGTTGCAAAAGTTTACCAGAATGTTGCTTGAATTCGAGTGTATAAGCTACAAGGAGTCAGGACTAAGTTGGATTGTTTTCTCGGGAGGTTTGGAAGTGGGGGGGATTTGAAGTGTATAAAGTTATGAGTGGCATAGACAGGATAGACAGTTGGACCAAGTGCAGCGGGGGTTTGCTCCACATATTCGCTGATTTCTGACATCCACAACTCAGTTCACCTCTGAGTCATTTCACCAGCACAATCCAAATTATTTGTAATAGACTTGGCCTTTGCCAATCACTTGTAAATTATCATAAAACCTTAAGTGGAATAATTTAATTTCCATCAAGCAGTCTTCAAATGTGAAGAGGAATGATTTAATTTATTTCATCCAAAGCCATTAAAGCTGAAGTCAGACAGAAATAAATTGTCAAATAATTGTAATATCCAGTTAATAGAATCAATAGCAAGGGGAAATTAACATCGGAAATTACAACTAGCATCAGTAGATATTGTTTACAGAGTTTTAAAAATAATATAAGCCCCAATGTAATTTGTATATTGTAAGTGTTTCAATCGTAATCGAGGTCTCTTGATTACAGTACTGTAGTTTTTTTGAATAAAAACATAGAAACATAGAAAATAGGTGCAGGAGTAGGCCATTCAGCCCTTCGAAACAGCACCGCCATTCAATATGATCATGGCTGTTCATCCAAAATCAGTACCCCGTTCTTGCTTTCTCCCCTTATTCTGGTAGCCCTAAGAGCGACAGTATATCGAACTCTCTCTTGAATACATCTAGTGAATCGGCCTCCTCTGCCTTCTGTGGCAGAGAATTCCACAGATTCACAACTCTCTGGGTGATTCTGGCCGAAAGGAACTGCAGATGCTGGTTTACACCGACGATAGACACAAAATGCTGGAGTAACTCAGCGGGACGGACAGCATCTCTGGAGAGAAGGAATGGGTGACGTTTTGGTTCTTCAGACGAAGCCTAGGTGTGCAGTTAGGGTGAGTATGTGGGTGATCAGTGTTACATGGTGGGGAAGAGGGGGCGACAGGGTTCCCATTACTGTGGGATGGGACACACAGTCATAAATACATCAGTGATAGGAACAGAATTAAGTAATTCAGCCCATCGAGTCTACTCCGCCATTCAATCCTGGCTGATCTATCTCTCCCTCTTAACCTCATTCTCCTGCCTTCTCCCCATAACCCCTTACACCCGTAATAATCAGTCCAGCGTTAGTTACTCTGCTTTATTGAACTGGTATAGACACCAAATGCTGGAGTCACTCAACGGGTGAGACAGTATCTCTGGAGAGAAATCTCTTGGTGAAGTGGCTCTTTGATGTCCCTCTGGGATAATGTGTTTCACTCTGGACAATTCAAGTCCGTCACCATCTTATTCCTCCTTTGCTTATGCTCACTTCATCTGCGTTAATTACTGCAGTGGAGTGTTTAGCTGAGCAGTTATATTGTCAATATTCTGCCAAACCGCCTGATACCATTAGGTACTGTAGTGACATTCCTTGTCCAGAGATGCTGCCTGTCCCGTGGAGTCACGCCAGCATTTTGTGTCTACCTTCGATTTAAACCAACATCTGCAGTTCTTTCCAACACAGATACCGTAGTGATACATGTAACATATAACTGCATTACATGTAACAGACAACTACATTACATGTAACATATAACTACATTACATGTAACATACAACTACATTACATGTAACATATAACTGCATTACATGTAACATATAACTACATTACATGTAACAGACAACTACATTACATGTAACAGACAACTACATTACATGTAACATATAACTGCATTACATGTAACATATAACTACATTACATGTAACAGACAACTACATTACATGTAACAGACAACTACATTACATGTAATGATACATGTAATAATCTGTAAGATTAAACACAGCATTTCTATTACTAATATTAAATGCTTAAAATGTCTTCATGTTACAACTTTGTTTTTGATACTTACCAGCATATTCATCTTCTTATTCTATCTGCATTTCACTTAAGCTCTCATCTATTTTTATTTTAACCACTTTCCCATCAACCAGAACCCCAAACATACAAGTCTCTGCCCCCATTCAGCCGGCCATCTACTCATTAGGGCAAATTATACTGGCCGGTTCACCTTCAGACCACAATTCCATACCACCAAAGATGAATAAAAATTATGAGATTAATGTAACTGAAGAAGGGTCTCGGCCCACAACGTCACCTATTCCTTTTCTCCACAGATGCTGCCTGACCCGCTGAGTCACTACAGCTTTCTGTATCTCAGTTTAGTTGATCAGTTTAGTTTATTGTCACATGTACTGAGGTACAGTGAAAAGCTTTAAAGTGTCTGACTTGATTATTACGGGTGTCAGGAGTTATGGGGAGAAGGCAGGAGAATGGGGTTAGGAGGGAGAGATAGATCAGCCATGATTGAATGGTGTAGACTTGATGGGCTGAATGGCCTAATTCTACTCCTATTCCTTATGACCTTATGACTTGTTTAAATGGTTGGTTGATCAATAACATGGTCTCGCTCAGTTGAAGTGCTCACTTAAAATTGTAAATAAAGTTATCATAGAAGTTAAGATATACAAAAGATAATGACAGAAGAAATGAGGACTTCTCTGGTTGAAATACCCATCAAGAAAGCGGAGATGTGGGGCATGAAGACACTAATGTAAGGCAAGGAAAGGTGCTTGTTTCTGTTCTGTGAGATGAGCGAGAGTTTGTTACTTCTGCAACGGGACTGTTACCTGAGACTTTACAATGTAAGGATGGATATTACTGTATCATTAAGAGCAATTGGTAAGTAAATGACGGTTTTGTACAAAATGCAAGGGCATTATCTGTCGGGAAGCCCAACGTCAAAGAACGTGAAAGTCAGAATCTTTCACAACTGACATTTTCCTGAGGTTTTTGACATTGATTCAGAAGATAAATGTGAAGTGAAGGGCACTATCTTGCTGCTTCATCTTCAACCCAAACTACAAAGTCTGTTCCCAAGCAAATCATTCCACGCCTCTGATGATGACTGGACTATCTGTTGAACATAAAATGGGCTGTGGATCTGTGCAACGTTGACCAACCAACCTGCACAGTTCACTTGTTTGGTGAAATCTTCATCCATGTCTATCTGACTTCAACGTGACCTTGTCCACCACAAACATCTTCATTAAAACTCCACTGCCCATATCCTAATTAATATTGTGTTCAAGAAGGAACTGCAGATGCTGGAAGATCGAAGGTACACAAAAATGCTGGAGAAACTCAGCGGGTGCAGCAGCATCTATCATATTGAGGAGGACCTGACGTGGAGCGTGAACACCTCTGCGCTGCTGAAAAAGGTCCAGCAGAGACTGCACTTCCTGAGGGTGCTCAGGAAGAATAACATCACTCAGAGACTGCTGCTGTCCTTTTATCGGTGCTCCATTGAGAGCATCCTAACATACTGTGTATGCGTATGGTACACCAGCTGCACAGCGGCTCAGAGGAAAGCGCTCCAGAGGGCCATTGACAACGCCCAGAGGATTGTCGGCTGCCCTCTCCTTACCTTGGAGGACTTACACAGTTCCCGCTGCATCAAAAAATCCCAGAGTATTATAAAGAACATTTCCCACCCCGGACACTCCCTGTTTGAACTGTTACCGTCAGGCAGACGGTACAGATCTACAAGGACAAGGACAAACAGACTTAAAAACAGTTTTTACCCCACTGCTATAAAGGCACTAAATGTAGCCGCCAAGGAACGCAGGGGCGATACATACTAAGAGACTGTGAAATCGACAGAAGGAGCGAAGGAAATAGGCAACGATTCGGGCCTAAACGTTGCCTATTTCCTTCGCTCCATAGATGCTGCTGCACCCGCTGAGTTTCTCCAGCATTTTTGTGTACCTCCTAATTCATATTGTTTCATTCACCTTTCATCCCAACCTCAATGATCAACATTGCTTGAGCACCACTGATTCTTACAAAATCTTTAACTTTTTCAAATCCTTCCTATACTCAACTTTCTCCAGTTCTACAACTTCCTAAGATCCATAATCCTCCATTTCTAGATTCCTGGGCATTCTTAATTTGAATTTATCCATCAATGGAACCACATGAATTATTGTTCTTCTTTATAATTCTCAACCTCTCCAACAGATAGACACAAAATGCCGGAGTAACTCAGCGGGTCAAACCCGATCTCTGGAGAAAGGAATAGGCGGCGTTTCGGGTCGAGAGTGTTCTTCAGCTGACCTCTTCAGCTCTCCTCCCTCCTTTAAGATGTTTCAGAATATCTGCCGCTTGGCATAGTGTAACAGACAGAGGAAAGTGCCTTGACTCTGTCTGTAATAGCCAACTATTTTATTTGAAGCACTGATCCATGGTTGCTGATTATCCAACAAGAGGAAATGTCTTCATCACTTCACTCTGTCAAGATCTTCATATTCTGGTCATAGTCCCCTTGCTCCGATCTAAACTCCAGCAGATAAAACCCCACACTATCTTTATAAGACATCTTACACATTCCAGATGCTGGCCTGCTAATGCTTATCTAAGTTGCATCTGATGTATCTGTAGATGAAGAATACTATGCATAATACTCCATGTCTAGTTTCACCCATCCCCAGAACAACGATGCACACACTGGAATTGTGGTTTGTTTATGGTGCAAAGGTTTTAGGTTTAGGAGATGAATAATTTGCTGCAGAATATCCAGCCTTAAACGTGCTCTTATAATCACAGCATTTATTTGGCTGGACATCGCCGATTGATTACCTGAGGTAGAATCATCAATCTTTAAGGAGAGATATTTGTTTACTATGAAAGTTATGAATCTGTAGAATTCACTTTCTTTAATCCCTGTGCAACACTTATTTATATTGAATGCTAAGAGTGATCCGTTTTTTGGACTCAAGTGACAAAGGTATTGGGCACGTAAGTGGAATTAAGCAAGTGGATGAGCTGTGATCTTGTTGCATGCCCGCGTTCTCTAGTTGGATCAAACAACTCACTCCTGTCACCCACCCTTGTTCTTAAGTAGAATTATTCTCAATCGTTGAAGAGCATGTCTTTGAAAGAGTAAATTAAAAGATTATAT